>NW_021850487.1:107594-115461 GCF_003651465.1 Formica exsecta
ATATAAAATATTTAAAAAAATATAGCATTATATATAGTTTTTATTAAAAGATAATCAAATGCAAATTGATCGAGAAATCCGTGAAATTTTTCGATTTAAAAAAAATTCCGAAACTTATGTGTTTAATACGCTTTAATCGATATCCGAGAGTTTTCGAGAGTATCCTCTCAGTTATTTGTAAGCTCTAAATATTTTCTTCAACACATTTATATTCGCCGTCTATCCATATATTTCAGCTATTTTTTGCCTAGCCTAATCTGCTTAAAAATACCTGAAAATATTTGTCGCACAGATTGGCCGCCTCCGTTCGCCGACATGGCAAACGACTTTCGTGTCGGCTAACTCGACTGAGAACGCAGCCCGGAAGGCAGCCAATTCGTCGCTACAGTTTACCGCTAGCGAGCATACAATGACGCTAACAGGAAGTAGATAATGGGAAAGCTTTTTGGCAAAATTCGTGCCAAGTTTCGCGAAACCGCGCCTATTGCCCAACGTTCAATTAATCTATCATGCGTTTCTGCGATAGGTGTCATGATCGATCGGAAATGCACGGAAATGATGTTCAGGAGTACGTTAACCCTCGACAAACGATTACGTAGATATCGAGAGGTCAGTTCACTGGCACTCAATAGTACTCAATGGCACTGACGTTGATCCACCCGACAAAATTATCGGCGGAGAACGTAAGGTTATCCAATCAACTTTCTGGCACGTTGCAATCGCGGTCGAGCCAATTCACTAACGTAATCAATCATATTTTCGAGTGACAGATATGTTAAAAAGATTCGCTCTTTAAAGCCGTATGACGTATGTTTAGCGTATTTTGAAAAAAGAAAGTAAAAAAATATAATTTATTGTAATAATATATCTCTAGGAGAAAAAGTACTTTAACTCCAAAATAAATATTTCTTTAGAAGTACCATAAAAGCTCAGAAAAAAAAAAGAGTCGAGAGACTAGTAATGTATCACGATAACATTTGCGCCTCAAAGGATAAAACGAGGTTGCAGCATCCGTTCGGTAATCCTAAAACGTTATAATTCAAGAAAGCTGGAGCAACGAGCGGCAACAGTTTCTCCAAAATGGCTCGTGAAAAAGGAAGGAGTGAAGGTGGTATTTCGTTTGGGTACCATCCAGGTCATCCTCCGGACGACGTGCCGCGGACGAGAGTGAAGAGGCGGAGGAGGAGGAGGAGGAGAGAAGGAAAAGGAGGAGTAGAAGAAGAGGACAGTAAAAGTTCTTAGGGGATAGAGACGGTTGACAGAAAGCAACGGAGTTAAAGAGGTTGGACTGATCTCACGTTGGGCTCATTAAGGGCCAACAACAGCCGTGTCGCTTCCTAGACTTCTCGCCAAGTCCACGCCAGGCATCGTCATATCTTGGTCCAATCATCGTTTTTCATCTCGGATTCCGTTGTTGTTCCATTCGCGGACTCCGGGACGTTATTAAGTATATATGGGGTATTTCGCGCGCGCGCGCCGACAAAATGGTGCCAAAAGATTTGTCGTCGTACTATTTACAGTCTAGATTTGACCGTTTGTCAAACTTGAAGTATTGAAATATCATCGAGTGTAAAATTATATTTCCATAAAGAGTTTGACAAATAAATTAAAAGAAATGCAAATAAGTATTTGCCCTCTTCTTCCACTGAAAATTTTTTCTTAATAAAGATATATATATATAATTTAAAATTCCACCATGTATGCCGAAATATTTCCTCAATTTCTGTGTCCTCGTCTGATTTACGGGCGAAAGAACTTTGCAGCAATGCGGATTGGCGCGACGAGCTAGTCGCATATCTTCGCTGCTCTCGCCTGCTGCAAAAGGCACTCGTCCGATTCTAAGTATAGCGAATGATGTACGGCGATAGGGTAACGGCGACGTTCTAGCCCGAATGACGCTTCGCAATGTTCTTTTGACAAGTGCGCGCAATTTGCAAAACGTCGCGTCGTCGAAAAATCACCGACAGCCTCGATTAGCGCGAGACGACAATGTAATAGGTGTGATCAAACGCGAGGAACGAGCCGAACGCGGCTCGACCGCTGAATCAACACAGGTACGTTCCAACGATGCAAATTGGACGGGAACAGCCGGGCGTCGTCGGTGGTCGCGAGCGTAATAGCTATGCGATCTAATTTCGTGTGCCATCCAGCTCACTGACTCACTTGGCACGTATCAGCGATAGCCGGTATTCTTTCCTTCGCTTTCGTTTCGCGGAAAATACTGGGGGATCGTCGGATCGCGCGAAGGCCACGCGGGCTTTCGTGTTCCCCGAGCAAGAGGAGGAGAATACCGTCTAGAGGAAACGAGAATCGCACAATCTCTCGACTAATTTCGCCCAAATTTAAAGACTTATCCTGGGACCGGATCGCGTGTTAGATGCCATTGTTACGATAGCAATTTCGTGCTTTTTGGGATCACCGGAGGGTGAACTGTCAACATCCGTCGAGTCATCGATCACGGAAGGTCGTTCGTCGATTTGGAAAAGCCAAAGAGATGGAGAAGGAACGATATCGCAGGTTCAGCGGTTATCGTAAATGAAACGGAGATCGCTGTAGATACGAGGCGGGTGTGCAGCGTTAGTGTAATCGCGTTTATTTTTACAGCAATGCCAGGGTGAATGCTCCGCGGAATGTTTAGCTTCGGCACATCGGGTACGCGCGTTACACATACATACCGTACGTATGAGCATATCTATATAACGAACCGAGTTTCATTGGCGTGCGTAATAAATGCGATGATTCGCACGTCGCATAATACCATTCACAGCGCCCGTGAAACGTTCGGGATTCAATGGCAAAATCGAACGTGCCGGATCGCGGAAAACGAAGCTATAGCTTATAGATAACGAGGCATGTTTGCCTGAACGTTTTCATTTTACTCTTCATTCCGCGGCAGTTTCCTGTTGAAATCCGTTTTGTTAATCCGAGACTAAATTCCTGTAGAATTTTAATATACACAGTCGAGGAGACTTAATAATGGAAATTACTAAGTGTTGTTTAAAGTAAATCCCTCGAAGTACTTTAAATAATCCACCAGTTGAATTTATTTTTAAATATCCGGTTTTAAGAAAAAAATTACTTGAATTAATACAGATATAACTCTTAAAAATTAAAAATACTAACGTTCGAAGATATTACTTATATTAGATAATTATTATATTAATTAATGTGCAGATTTCGTTAGTGTGTGTATTTTATCTTTTCATTCATCGATAACAATCTCAGGGACGATAAAAATACAAGAGACGTAGATAAAGCGTCCTGATACATATATATACATATATGTACCTAAGCATATACGAGGCCGACTGGATTCGGGGTTGTCGGTCCATTAGCAATGTTTTGCGCGAGCAAAGTGCGTGCGCGCACAGCTGTTACGGCGTAAACCACGCTTATATCTGCCAAGAGCAACAAAAGAACGCGCGGCGCGTGCGCATCGAAACAGGAGGCGGAAAAGACTACGGGGAAAGAAAGAAGGCGGATATTACGTTGCTCTATCGGAACAATCGACAATGATGTATAACGTTAAATATATATCGGACGAACCCGACTTCCTTGTTTGAATGAGATTACCCTCGTTTCGTGCCACACCGTTATAAACAAGTCCGATCGCGACGACGGAAATAACGAGTTCATGTCGTGATTCTCGCTGTCGGAACGAAAAAAGATAATTGTTCGGAAAGAGAAAAAAAATGTACGTTTTAAGAAAGATTAATGTCTTATTGTTCTTTCATATTAATCGTAACATTTAATTTTTTCTGTTTGTAATTTCGTAATTATTAAACCTTCTTTTATCGTTATAATTTTTCTGATTCATTCATTATTCACTTAACTTAGTAAGACTTGCAAGTTATACACTGAAAAAAAATTATTAATTTGATTAAATCCGTTCAACTAATTACCATTTTTTTAATTGAAATATTTTAATATTTAGGTCAAATACGATATATTAAATCTAACATGACGTATATTTGACTTAAATACTTAAATATTTCAATTTAAAAAATGGTAATTAGTTGAACGGATTTAGTCAAGTTAACAATTTTTTTTTCTATGTACATATAAGTTTTTATTTATTGTCAAAAAAAAATTAGTATTTAAAATTGGACATAAAATACGTTAGTAATATGAAAAACATTAGATAGATAATAACTACACATATGAAACGTGCAGGGGTGTAGCTAACGTTATTATGAACAATCTAAAACTAGTTACGAACACAATTTAAAATTCGCTCATAGGTAGTCGGCCGCCCGATTTCACGGTAGTATTTTCGTGGTTCCAATCTGGTGCAATCTACATTTCGTAAGCATTTCTGTTTGGCATATCATTATTCCCGTTTCTCGACAATCGCGAAACGCCTTCAAAGATTTTCGTCTAATTAAACCGAGTAAAACGCAAACATGCAATTTTCGACGCAAAAAAACGCAGAATAATTTTCCAAACATGTTGACAAGATTCTCCAGCGTCAATATTATTTTTAAACCTACTTTTTATTAAACAGGTTTCGATATGATTAATTAATTGTACACTTTCATCAACATTGCGAATGCATCCGAAAGTCCGTAAACACGAGGGGCATGGCCACGCGATACGCAAAAGAAGCACGTAATCGCGACGACGTAATGCGTGTAAGCCTGTAACGTGTACGTGTGGGCGTTCATGCGTAAGACTTCAACTCGAAAGCGTCAGTGTGGCAGACGCATAATACGTCGTACTGAGAAATAATCCATAGATGTGAGGGTGTCGCCGCCGTTTGGAATCCGGCCAGAAAACGGAGGGAAAGGACGAAGGAGGGGACAGAGGGGGAAACCATCGCCCACGCTTCGCGCATACCGTGCCGATAAATAATCGAAAGAGTCGTCCAGAATCACGAGCTGCCAAATTCATATCCCGCGAACGAACGAATCGGCGACGTCGCGGATCCTGCGAAGGTCGCGCTGGATGAGATCTATATCTCGATTTTGTCGCTCATACATAAGATGTCGTAAAAGTGAACCGCGTTACACGTTGACGGTTGCGGAGGGAAAAACGACGACGGCGATAATAATGACGGAGGATGAATAAAATTGACGTACGATCCACCTGTTGAAAGGCGTCGCGTTCGCGATCTTACCCTCGCCCTAGATTTATAATGTTTATAAAGTAAACTCCGAGTCGCTTAAAAGAGTTGCTCTTTAAAAGCCATTTAAATGTACACGCCATAGCACGTGGGCGTTCGCGCCCCGTCAATGTCCCGAAATTCTTAGACTTGTTCTCATAATATTTAAACGTTGGTGTTTTTTTCCCGCTCCGGCTATTGATTGCCGTCAATATATCTAAAGCGTCGGTTTTAGGAAACGAGTAATCACATCTGTGTTCTGATTACGCACGTATCTCGTTTGGCGCCCCCGAACGGAATGAATTCCGGCGTGTGTCCGATCTATTGTCAAGACCGGCCATGGGATATCCGATGTATAGTCAGGCTTAAATATAGACTCATGTTTTCCATCGACAGCTGCTCGACCCGATGTTTATGAGCCATTCGCGTATCTACGAATCACTTTTATGCCGTCGTGAGACGGGCGCTAAGACTTCGCGCCCGAGGTCGTCCAAAAATTCGGCTCCAGAAATCGAACGTACGTTAAGAGAAAACTGCCACTCGGTCCGAGAGAGCGCTATAATAACCACCGATGGCGGCTGAATAATTGCCACGAAATTACGGAATAATGCGTGCTTACGCAACAGCGCGAAGCTGTAAAACTGCGGCTGGAAAGCACTGGCTATAAATCGAAAAAAAAGGATCGCGCGGATTACGAGCAACACCTTCTCATGGAGAGGATAAATTTAGATCGAGATTTATCGATCGTCTCCTACGGCAAACGAGCCTCCTCGCGATAATACGATTGTCATCGCCCACGATTGCCGACAATTTTATACTTATTGATCGCGAGGACTCGGTGATCATCGCGAGGAAAAAGCGTAGAAATAAGCTTCGCGTTACGCAACCGTGCGATCAAAAGCCACGGAAACAAAAAGAAAAAAAAAAGAGGAACCAAGTCTGCGTCCGATAGAGCGAGAAAATAGCATTTTGTCGTCTTTCCAATTACCATTTCTTTTTGAAATACGAGAAAAGCTGGACGAAATACGAAAAAATCGACGATATATTACTGTTATGCGCGTTCAGTATGAGACAAACCTTAAGGGGATCCAAAAGCTCGTCCGTTTTACCGACCAAAAATTATTATTTTGCACATTGAAATCTTTTTTTTGTTTTTCTATTTTGCGCATACAAACTGCAAAACTTTTATATTAAGCAAATATTAATTATTATGGTCGGTAAAACAGACGAGCTTTTGGATCCCCTTAAGCATGCAATCTTCAACTTTTTCAGCGAGATCACATCATCGTTTTTATATTCGCGAAACGAGATGATTCGTCGTTTGTTTTATACTCTTGGGGTGCTAACATAAAGATTTTGATATGTATCTGTACAAAATAAAAGTTAAATACTGTAAAAAAATGCGCATGAATTTTAATATATTTAAATAATTTATTAATAATATATTTAAATTCGCGATATGTATATATAAAGGAAGCTGTTTTCCGCAAGTATTCAAAATTTCGTAAAATATTTAAATTGTAAAATGTATAAATTTATAGATTAGAGTAGAAGATTCTCTCTCTCTTTCGATTTCATACGTGACCGTTGATATATTTTACCTCTTTTATATAATAATTAATTGATAATTTAAAAGAAAAACTGACATTTATTAAGAATGTTTGTTCCTCGGAAAATAAAAAATGTCTGGCTTTTAAAATATCATATATCATCGTGTTAGGTTGAAAGCTTTCTGACTTAGGTTCGACCATTGGAAAAAAATCTACTTTGCGTATATCTGATATATAATTAGCTCTTCGAAACGCCTGCGGAAATACGGTTCATTTGTCATCCGTAAAGTTGATCCTCCTCGGAAATAAGGGACATTTTCCCTCGGATAGGAAACGATATGGATTTTAAACCGTGCGCCACTTGACTGTCCTTCTTGCACAATTTTGTTTATAAAACAACAGATGCGACGATAAAGAAAGCGGGCGCGATTCTGGCGTGAAATTATTGAGGAAAGTAAGTAGGTCAATACTAGGAAAAGGAATGATCGTTTAGCATACTTGTACGGTTCGGTGTTTACAAGCGATTTAATCACGAAAGAAATTTAAATAAACCATCGCACAACCCGGGTACCACGATCTCGATTCTAAATTCAAGTCTTAAAATAGAAACTACATTTCTAAAAGCTTTTTTAGATGCGATCACTCACAAATTCCGCGTAATGTTCCGAAAGATTACGCGAGATATGCGAAATTGGATGGCTATTCGAAGTAGATTACCGTCAACCGCATCTACGAGATAAGAGGGTGAATAACCGTGGATAAAAATACTATGGCATAGAGCGCGAGAGGTGACGGGAAAAAAGGGCAAGACGAGGATAGAGGGATGAAGAGAAAAAGCCTGAGGAAGAGAACGAGACAGAGGTAGAAGAGAAGGAGTACAGTTGGACGTGGTCGCCGCCCGATCCGGAATGCGCTTTACGCATTCATTCGTCTCAAACGCGGTCCAAATGTCCGGTCGCAGTCGTGGAATAAATGACCTACAAATAAAATAGAGTCCCATCCCGATTGGGATCTCTCGTATTAGTGAAAGAGCCTTACTTTCCCACTCCATCAAGTTAATTAATATTAATTAAAATCAAAGTTGCTTACAATTAAAATGACTCGCAAATTAAATAATTTTTTGTCGTGTATTCAATCCATTAAAATTCTTTATATTTTATTATTTATTACAATTTTATTATTAATTATTATTATTTATTTATATTTTATTTATTAT
>NW_021850487.1:115703-116825 GCF_003651465.1 Formica exsecta
TTATTATTATTTTAATATTTTTAATTTTAATCTTAAAAAGTTCAATTAAAATCTCGCGCGAGAGTGGGAAATTATATTTTTTTAAATATACGCGCGCGATGCAAGATTAATGATAAAATCGTGTAAGGAGGCGAATCAAGTAGGATATTACTTGCCTACATTTCGCGAGTAATACTTGACTTACTTATTTATCGACTTCGCACAAATTTTAGCGAAACGTCTCTCACAGGAATATACGATGCTAGGGGGGTTAATGGGGGGACTGAAATGCACACAATCTCAACTCTCAAACGAAACATTCTTTATTAGTCGACACAAATGTTAGTTGCGGCAATCGAGATGTGTTAAGGGTTTTAGCGAGGGACGTAACCACTCATCCGGACATGGTCCAGTCACGCGTGCCGTACCGTCACAGTGTTTACAGCGCTTTGCCCTAGGCTCAGGCATTCTGCGGTGACCTCGTGATCTCACCGATATCCCATCGTCGCTTTATGCACTTCGCGCACAGACACGCACGAGCGCGCACATTCACATGCACTCTCCTCCCTCGCACTCCTCGCGCCAAATTATTATTCTAGTCTCGACGCGCAGCTCGCAGCCGTATTACACGCACTGTCCGCTTTGATGATCGATCGCCACCCCGAGGATTATCTCCCCGCGGTTCTCTGCGTTCTCGATCAAAATCGCCCCATGATTCATCAAATTGTCCTATCCGGACACGTGTGTGATTTTAGATTAAAAAAGTTTTAGGCATGTAGAGCAATAGAGTTCGATTTTTCTACATAATAATTTAAGTCATTCTCTCTGGCGCCACAATGACCACAATATGTCAGCACTAAATACGGTGAACCTTAATTGAGTGATCAACATTCGATTAGGAATAGAGAGTACGCGTTAATGCCATGCGTTCTCCGTGAGAGGATTTATGTACAATTTCTCGAAAACAGTTTTCGCCCGCTCTGTTTTCACCGCGATCGAGATTAGAGGGAATGCAGCTTCGTCTATCTGTAGGAATGCTACGTTGCGCCTTCATACACGCGAGATAAGATCGCACTTGCTAAAGACTAATCCATCGACTTGTCATCTTGGGGACTCGGTGTCACTTATCTCTCACATCGTTCC
>NW_021850487.1:117046-123235 GCF_003651465.1 Formica exsecta
GCTCTTCCTGTCCACGCGTCTCGATCTCTCGGCACGCAATCACCGTGCCCTGACGTCCCGACAGTCAAAGGCCCGACATGATAAAAATATTAAGTATGTCGAGAAATTTCAGAACAACGTTCGCTCTGATTCGTCTCTCACACAAACGACCAATCCGCGGATAGGATCTTTTGGAGAGAACGTCAACAATGAATAAAAGGATATTCCGAGCGATTTCAATCCCTTGTTCCTTCTTCCTGACGTATGGAGAGTGTCATACGACAATCGACTGCATCATCGAGACTATATAGTCTTTCGCAATCGATGATTATGACTCATTCCCGTATCGATTGGGTATCGATACACCGTTGCGAGTCGCGCAAGAATCGTAGGCGAGGGTGCCACGGGATGTGTATCACATCGCGAGATGGAGGACGTCGTCCAGGTCGTCGTAGTAGCGCCTCGCAGCCATGTCACACGCGCACTGACGGACGCCCGTCGTGCCGACGCCGACGCTGACGCCGGGACGCTGCCTTCGGCCGGACTCGGTCCACCATCTCGGGAAGCGTCGGGACGCCCGTGCTGGCGTCGTGCCAACGTACGACCAGGCTCTACGATTCGATCGATCCTCGCTAGAAGGCGCGTTAACGTCGCCTTACGAAGTTTCGCCACTGTTTTTCACGAGATCCCGAACGATTTTGGACGGTTAAAGTCGTCGAATTTCCGTTATTTATAATTATTATTTATTTATTGATTTATTCCATATTATAATTTATAATTTATAATTATTTATAATATTCGTTATTTGTCACTAAAATCGTTCGATTAATTAATGTTTAACATGACAGAATACAAGAAAGTCAAGAAACTGTAAAAAATAAAATGAAATCAATAATACTTGGACTTTGCAAAGATAAGATAAAAATCGAATCTTGAAATGATAAAATTTGTTTGTGGAATATGATTATGATGCGCGTTATTTCGAACAATATCCTCTCTTGATTCGCACGTAAATGTTCCTAAATGTTCATCTGACAGATCTTTTGCTTTGGAAGAGAAGCAGCACCGCAAAATAGCGGATGAATAAAAAAGGAGGGTATTGATATTTTTCAGATACTGATTCGATGTTTTCTCTCATAGAGCACTATCGCGCCTACAGTCACGACCCTGCATAAGCCCCGAAACTAGCGCAGGTAAAATGATTTATGCACAACAATGACGTTGATGACAATGCCAACCGTGCCAAAAGCATCTTCGGTCTCGCGTAAGACTTTCCTCGAAACTCAGTTCACGACGATTAGACGAACACTCGTTAAAGTCCCGTCGTATAACACGCGCGTCAGTCAATACGGCTCGTTGAGAAATTCGATGGCTCCTCGCGAAAACACGACGAGGGCGAGGAGGTAGAAGGTCGGGGAGAGGGATGGGGGGAAGAAAAGACAAAGAGAAGCGCAAGGTGCTATGTGACTAGGTAGTAGAGAGTGGGCGGTTCATCTCGGTTTATCTCGGCGCGAGAGTGACGTCACCGTACGCCGGTATAAAGGAGAGACTTTAAAAGCGAACAGATGGCCTTTATAGTTGACCGTAGACCGTGCTACCGTTTCTTCTACACAACAATCGTGTATATTATGGAATCGGGAAAAACGCCACCATTATCACGATCCATTTGCGTTTCCAGCATCGCGAGGGAGGGAATAATTCTCGAAAGTGAGGGTCGTCAAAAATCTACGATCGAGTCTTCTATACGAAGACTTACGTAATCCACTCGCGAATGATCACGTACATGGAACATTTAATATTGCACTTACTAATCTTGAGACAAGGCGATTAAATTTTCTTTTCACGCTTTATCCCCCTTTTCGAAAGAGGAAGAGATCGAAAAAGAACCGAGAGGAGAAATCCTCGTTACTCGAACGTTATAAAAGCACGAAGAAACGTGTACGATGTACCTCCGTCTCCATCGTATCGGCCACCAAAGGGACTGCATTTATATCGGGTTTAATTCCCATTGCAATCGCGAATATTGTGTACGTCGTACGTCAGCGTCAAAAGACGCGGTTAAGTGCGATCGTTAAAAAGGATATCTCGTAACTGAGTCGAGCAAGCAACGACTTTTTCCAGCATTATTTCTTACGACCGGCGGGCAGTTTAAATGAAAAGACTTCGGGGGTGGGGGGGGGGCGATGGGGGAAGGACGCCCGGATGAGGAAAAAGAAACGGAGACAGAGAGAGAGAGAGAGAGAGAGAGATAGAGGGAGGAGAGAGAAGTTTTATCGCGCGGCCAACAAATAAACGAGCGTACGCCACGACGGCGTGGAGAACAGGGAGGAAAAAGAGACGGCGAGAAAGTAACGAAAGTACATTTTATTGAGTTCTGGGTGGCAGTGTGTTGCCGGCGCAAGAACGTACCTTACAAGTTAATAAATTCCGAAGTTTCCCTCCCGGGCGCGACGGGGGGAGGGGGTACCACGACGGCGTCCCGGACCATCTCCCTCGCTGCTTTTATCTTCGCGCCCGCACGACGCGTCACGGAAAGAGAAAGAAAGAAAGAGAGATTTCACGTTTTACCGCGAAAAATAACGACGCCGACTCTTTCACTAAATCGCGCGTCCGTAAGACCGCGAATTAATAAAAACGCGCGCCGCGCTCTCGTCTCGTCGTGTAAATCAAGCGGCAGAGCGTCGCGATTTACGATCTAAGGCATCGTAAAGATAGCGTTCAAGAGACCTATCAAAGTACAAAGGATGCGACTTAAAATTCGGAAGAAACAAAAACGTTCCGTAGTGTAGGTTCTTCGAACAATGTACGAGAAAAGAATTACTTTTATCGAGGGAAGAAAATATAAATCTTTACTCGATCGCGAAGCGACTTTTACAGTGTTCGTTCTCTTCTCTTCTTGCAGTCACGGGTCAACGGCGATTACGTACGTCGTATGTGTGTGCGCTTTTCGAGGAGATATACACGGCGACTCGAATCTTTGCAAGGACAACGGGGCGCGCTGAGGCGAACGCTTAAGGTAACCGGTGCACAAGAAACATTGCCTAACGGTGACTACCAAACGGCCTAGAACGGCCTTCGGTAACTGCGAGTACGCAACGGCTGACCAACCAGGGCACAGAAGGCGGTTACTACTTAAGCCGTCGTCGGTTACCGTATCACGCTTCGTTAAACGTCTCTCTCTTTCTCTTTTTCTCTCTCCTCTCGTGAAGAGCGAACCGCACAAAGCTACCGATGAAGCGTAATAACGGTCGGCGGTGGCGACGAAAGGATACCAACGAAAGACGATTAATTAGGCGAGCTTGGCAAGTTTACGCGGTCCCTTAGTCGAGATAACGAACCATGGAGTGTTTTACACGATTAAGCGGATGCGAATTTCGCGGGTGAATTTCGGAAGCTGCGGCGTCTTTCCCTCGAACGAGAGAACAGCGGGATCAAAACTTTAACCTAATTAAGGAAGAGAATTCGGGAGTAAATCATGCCGCCGGGGAGAAAGCGATGACGAGAGATAAAGGATTTATTTTTTACCTTTTCTTGTATTTCTTCGCGCGCTTGTTATTCCTCTTTTTTTTTCACACGATCACACGCGTTGTATGTCGTATCTTCGTGGTATGCCGGGAACCCGATCAAAGAAGATAAAAAGATTTATAAAGTAAAATTAAATTCGCAGAAATGTACTAGTCAACTAGACAGATAAAAAGATAAGTTTATGCCGTTTTTGGGACAAAAATATTCCGAGGATATCACATAATGTATCAGTCAGTAATTAACATAATTAGCAAATAAATAGGGCCTTCGGTCCATGTCGGTTTCATCCTGATATAAATGCAGTCCCTTTGGTGGCCGATCCATTCGGTTTTACATTTAATTATGATCAAATAATAATAATTAATTATTATGATCAATTATTACGATCAATTTAATAATAATTAAATAAGTGCAATTTATAATAGACATGTCAAAAACTGTATTCTCTTAGTACGCGCTTCCGAAATCTCGAGTCGTCCGCTTATTTATAGGCTGCTTGAGTTTCGCGAGGGTCTCCTCACGAATCTCTTAATTTTTCGCATCGCGGCGGCGATCCGCGCTCATCACTTCCGGACGCGAGCGATCATTCTTCTTCCGTGCAGGAAGTTCATTTTCTTTTGTTAGCGATTAATAAATTCTCCTCGGCTTTGCCTACCCTCGGCGCGCCGATGCCACTCGTCAGAGAAAGAGAGAGAGAGAGAGAGAAAGTTCGAGACTCTCGGGCTCGAGGATTAATGTGCCGCGAGGTGCGCCGATGCCACTCGTCAGAGAAAGAGAGAGAGAGAAAGTTCGAGACTCTCGGGCTCGAGGATTAATGTGCCGCGAGGATTTATGCGCGCGATGTCGAGTGCAACTAGGTCATAATAGCGCTCATTAAACCTACGTAAGGCTCACCTCCACGCGCGAACGCGCGTGCCTTCACCCTTTCGAAAACATACGCATACGAATAAACGCGCGAGCAGTGACGGCGCGTGGGAGGGCTGAGAGCGCCGCGGACAAAAAAGAAAGGGTTGAAAAAGTAAGAAAATACGACCAGGGTCGTAGCTAGTGCGAGGAGAAGATTGAGTGAGTGAGTGAAAGAGAAAGAAAGAGACAGAGGGAGGAAAAAGAACGAGGCGAGAGACAGCAGCGAAAGAAACGAAGTGGAGGCACGCGCGGACAAAAATACGACGATCGCAGGAAACGGTGAATCAAACGGACAGCAACCGGCCGTTGCGAGGGTGTTTTTGTAACGATCACGACTCATCCCCCTGTGCCCCTCCCTCCCCCAATCGTACGCCGATGTTACATCTGAATAATTATAATGTGTGCTAATGTATAAAATTTTCAAAATCTCAAAACATTTACATTTATATATAATAAAAATGATCTTTTGCAAAGACTTTTGTGATTAACACTTATATATTAGAATTCTTAATCAAGTATAAATATCTCTATGTTGTTATATAAATTATGATGTTTAGAATATTAGAGAATAATTATGTTATCTCTAATTATTTTTAGAATTTAATATAGCGTGAATTTATATTAAAATATTTTCTAAAAAGGAAGTTTTATAAAAAAAATCTGTACAATATATATATTTTAATTATTAAAAGTCAAATATTTAAATTTGTTTGTGGAGCATAAACTGCTCATTTTTTCAATGTCAAAATATTCAGATTAAGATTCAAGTCGGTGAACACACTGGTTATAACAACTGAAATAGCTTGGTGCGATAACGTAATCGTAATAAATTGTATGATTTCCTTATATAGATATATTTAATAAAAATTTTATTCCTAACAAGCGTGTTCCCACTGGAATTTAAATTTCACCAAATTAAGCGAACGGTAGGTATAAGATCTAACTACGATTTTATTACCTTCTATCTGTATATCTAAATTTTAGGTGAAGCTATATATGGAGCTGTTCCACAAAATTATATTTTATTCGTATAATATAATCTAAGAGATTTAAAAATTTTCTTTCGTGAGATTTTACACTCTTTAATATCAAAATAACTGTATTATTATAATAGATAGACATATATTGAATTTTTAGAGTCATAAATAGACATATAAATAATTTTTATAATAATACAATTTCAAAATTTCAATTCATACCGATATCATATAAATCTTGATTTTTCAAATCTCTTGGGCAAATTAGCAATCTATTGCAGTAATAATAAGAAATAAAATAACAGATGTTACTTGCGTTATCGTTAATTCTGATCATCAAAATCTATATGCATATATATCGTGTGGATTTCGAAAGGCTTCACGTTACACGCGGGGGCGTGAGAAAGGAGCGTGTGAAAGCGCGACAAGTTATCTCTCGATATCTCGCGGCGAAGTCGGGACTAACTTTATATTTGGTGGAGCGACACGCGCCTTTCCCGTAATTATGGGGACGTCAGTCAATCGCTACATTGAGATACACGTCGAACAATCGATAACATCTTGATCGGGGTCGATGGAACGATTTCGGCATGTATCGGTGAACACAGAAAAAAATTCGTATCGTAAAATCTGAGCGTAGTCTAATAAAAAAAAAAAGACAAGAAGAAAGAGAAAGGAAGAATTCAAGAGAAATTAGGGATTTATTTTTCCAATATAGTAGTAGTCAATGAATTTTAAAAAAATTGTAGTTAATAATTAAAAAAAATTGTAGTTAATGAAAAAAAAAGAAATCATCAAATAT
>NW_021850487.1:123280-136686 GCF_003651465.1 Formica exsecta
AAAAATATTCAGTAAGGATACATTAAGATTGAGAGCTCTTAATCATCAAGGTGAATTTAAATTGGCATTGTATGAGACATCATCTGGCGGTATGCACTGTTTTGTTGATTATGGCACAGAAGAAGAAGGTGCTAAACACTTTCGGTAGCCAGATATACTTGTAACGGGTAGGATGGGCCAAAAGTCCGAAATAAAGCGGCAGCTAGACGTCGCCGTGGCAATATAATGCCGAGATTAATTTCTCACGAGCCGCCCTCTCGAACGGGCTATTATCCACGCACGACATCACGTCAACGACCGAACCGAAACTCACCGCGTTACGCGGATTCCGATCTATCAAACTGTGCGAGTGAAATTTTCCTAATTTTCCTATTCACGTAATTATAGAGTACAATGTTTCCTTCAAACGGATTTGTCACATAACACATGCATTCATGCTCATCGAGATAAATATATTTATTTTATAAAATCACGAATTTCATATTTATATTATAAAAATTTATAAAAAGATCGATTATAAAACATGTTCTCTCTTATATAAACAGAGTTGTTACATAACACATTCATTCATGATTATCCAGATGGATATTTATTTTAAATTTATTTTATAAAATCATAAATTTCATATTTAAATTATAAAAATCTTGATTATAAAACATGCTTTCTTTTATATAAACGGAGTTGTCACATAACACATTCATTCATGATTATCGAGATGGATATTTATTTTGTATTTATTTTATAAAATCACAAATTTCATATTTAAATTATAAAAATTTATAAAAATATCCATCATAAAACATGCCTTTATACATATATAAAAATTTGAAGATGATTATGGCAAAGTGGGAAAAAAAGCTTTTTCAAGATTCCTCGTACATAACAGTCATATATCCGGAAAATTAGAGGAAACATTAATTAAAAGAAGCATGTAGCGTAAGTAAACGCAAATCGCATCGAGCAGTCTTCCAGTCTGTCAAAAATACGCGCGCGAATTTTCGCGCGAACGAATACTCGAAAAAATCGCGGCTTCCCCGGCATAGAGCGTCAAATTTTTGATGCCGACCACCCCGGGGTGAAGCTGCATCATGTCGCGATACGCTCCAATTTTCCGCGACGCATCGTTCGGCGCGCGAATTTTCGGGCCGGTGTCGGCGCGGATTTACGATCGTTGCCCGATTTAGAGGCGCGGGTCGCAAAACTAATTGCGGCAAAACGATCCGCGTCCCCGAACGCGGAGGGGACGCGAAACGACGAGATGCGCGGGAGACACGCGGATGACAGAAAGAAGAGCGGCGGAAAAGAAAAAGGCGGTAAGGAAATGAACGATAAAAACGAAGCGAGGGAGCGAGCGTCAAATGCGACCGCGAGCGGACATTCGGCGTTTCCTCTTCTCGCTCTCGCGTTTAAGTACCGACGGTTATTACAGAAGGGGTACAGACTACAGACGACGGTTGCCCCGAGTGGACAAAGTGGTGCCATAATTCAGGAAGAATTCATGAGTAACGTACGCGCGTCACCCACGCGACGTTCCCTCGCTCCATCCCTTTAATGATACCCCGGGCGTGTAAAACGCGCGTTTCTCTTAAGCGAGCATTCCTCACTTCCTCTTCGCGCGAAACGACGCAAATGCGAGGCGGCAGCCAAGAAATCGTCGGACCACGGACGAAATTAATATGTTGCACCCGCGAATCTCGACGATTGCAATAACGGAGAAGGCGCGATTACGTTCCTCCCTCCCCCCTCCCGCCCTCCATGGCCGGTCTTAAGCGACTTATCGGCAGCGTCGGAAATTAAGTAATTTTCGCACCCCGATGATAATTCACGCACCCGTGAAATCCGCGCAGCGCCACGCCACGCACGTGGTCGTAAATAATCGCAGCAGCCTTGTAAAGGATAATCGCGAGAATTAATAGTCGCGAGAATTAATAATCGCGAGTCGAGTCGTGCATTACCAGAAGCGGCTCCTACATTGCGAGATACAGAGTGTCGGATTTAAGAGCACGAGAATTGCGTCATTACAAATGGTCCGAGTCGAGTCGTGCATTACCAGAAGCGGCTCCTACATTGCGAGATACAGAGTGTCGGATTTAAGAGCTATCGAGTCTCGCTCCGAAGTAGCGGTCTCGCAAATTAATCGCCTCTTAAGAACTCGGCGGTAAAGAAAGGGGGCGAGGGAGGGCAGGGGAGAAAGGGAAGAAGAAAAAAAAAAAAGAAACGCACGGCGAAGAAAACGACGAAGAGGAAACGGCGGAAAGGCAGAGGCGCGCGCGATGCGCCTGATGCGGGAGACGAGGATGCGTTTCATTCAGAGCGAGAGGAAGGAGGGCGGGAGATGTGGCGGGTGGACGCGGTATCGGAGTTATTTTCGGATCGACCTAGATATCGTCCGACGTATTTTCTTGGACGATGCTTTAAGCTGTTTCGGGTAATTAGCGAATCGAGTCGCGGCCACGAGTACTCAACGCCTTATTGTCCTCGAGGCGCTGTTCGAGGCCTCGTTTGCTTTTGATCTGGTGACCGCGTGGCGTGGCGTGGCGTGGCGTGACGTAATAGCGTGTGCAGGCAGCATCAGCAGCATCCACGCGAATGTATATACTTCTCTCCTTGCGCTTCTCTTAACATCATTTACCCGATGTCTTCGGAACACTAACGGACGTTATATTCGTTATTGTAATAAGATGAAGGACGCGATGACTGCCTTCATTATTGTATGTATAAATGGTAAAGCGGTATAATGAGATAAGGCAGTTGAGAGAATATCATTAAAATCCCTTGATGGTTCAGAAAATAAAATTAGAATCATAAATAAATTTTGATAGAATTTTTACTCATACGATTTTTGATCAATATAATTATTTTTTTAATACTATATTTTTTAATTTTTGTAAAATTTTTCAGGCATAAAATCATAAAAAGATAATAGAATAAATCAAATAATTTCTATATTAAATAAGAAATTATATAAAATCATAAAAAGATGATACAATAAATCAAATAAAAATTTTATATTAAAAAAAAATTATATATATTGATATATATAATTTCTTAATTTATTTTAGAAAAATGATAATTTAATCTTTAATGACATCATAAAATTATCTCTATCGTTGATAAGCAATTAGGCTTTACTATGTGAATTATGATGCATACGTATATGTCATCAGTAAAATGTAAAGAATTAACTGATAATCTTACAAGAACTCCCGCAATTCTTCGAAAACGGATACGACGGACGCGAGCGTTCGTTACCCGTCCATTTTTTAAAACGCGCCTCGAAGAACACCAGGGCCAATTTATCGAAAGCGTCGGTCGCGAGCGCGGGAAGGTACTTAAATTCGCGGCAACGGCGATAAATTCGTCGTTTGTAAGCGACACGTCGGATCGTACGAGCGTAACGTGACCCAGCTGTTTTTAATATCTTCTCGGGGAATCTAACATACCGCGCTAAGTGCACCAGCTTATGGCACCGCTACGCGAGTTGACGGAAGTTCGACGAACCTTGAACGAGTAATTTCGATGAGAAATATTCGGGCACGGGCCAACGATCTGTCGTATTATCTGGTTTTTTGTTAGATGCAAAGTGAAATATTAATTATCTTATATTATCGCGCCTTCATATCCGACGTTCAGCCTTAATTACGATCGTTCGAGATGCCGTGCTCGGCATAATATTGTTTGCGATATCCTCGCGTGATACTAATAAAACTCGGAACCGAACGACCGTACTTAGCGGTAAATATGGGGTGCGAAGCCTTAATCTTTAATTCTACAAAAAATGTTCCGCCCCAGGCGCCGAGCGCGTCTCGCGCGCGCGAATGCAGCAAGGTAAGTAATTACGTGTATGTATTTCTCTCTCTCTCTCTCTCTCTCTCTCTCTAAGGTACTTAAATTCGCGGCAACGGCGATAAATTCGTCGTTTGTAAGCGACACGTCGGATCGTACGAGCGTAACGTGACCCAGCTGTTTTTAATATCTTCTCGGGGAATCTAACATACCGCGCTAAGTGCACCAGCTTATGGCACCGCTACGCGAGTTGACGGAAGTTCGACGAACCTTGAACGAGTAATTTCGATGAGAAATATTCGGGCACGGGCCAACGATCTGTCGTATTATCTGGTTTTTTGTTAGATGCAAAGTGAAATATTAATTATCTTATATTATCGCGCCTTCATATCCGACGTTCAGCCTTAATTACGATCGTTCGAGATGCCGTGCTCGGCATAATATTGTTTGCGATATCCTCGCGTGATACTAATAAAACTCGGAACCGAACGACCGTACTTAGCGGTAAATATAGGGTGCGAAGCCTTAATCTTTAATTCTACAAAAAATGTTCCGCCCCAGGCGCCGAGCGCGTCTCGCGCGCGCGAATGCAGCGAGATGTAAATATATGTGTGTATATTTCTCTCTCTCTCTCTCTCTCTCTCTCTCTCTGGCGCATCGCGATTCTGTGTGCGTGAGATTGCGTGGGCGGCATGAGTCATCGCGGCCAGAAATACCCCGCGCCTTTCCGACATTCACAACAAACACGAACGTCATCGGTGTCTCCGCCCCTCGATTTTTCGCGGTTATTACCCGTGTGATGGCGTCATCGATTTTTGTGACACGCATCGATACGTCGACGCCCGGGTACGACGTATAAACGCCAGTCGCGAGACACGCGTGCGACAGTTTAGCGAGGCAACGACTCATTCTGACATCGTCGTAATTCAACGTTCACGGATCAAACGTCAGTTAGCTGACGTGCGTGACACGCGATGCCAAAAATATATATATAATCCTCATCGCGATCTAATATATAATATCTTACCACCAAAATATACCTTTCTTAATATATATCTACTCGATGTTTTCATTGACAGAATTTTTAAAATATCTATCTCGAAGATCGGCCCCGAGTTGCAGCATCACTTAAGGATAATGGTAGCTTATTGCATTAACAGGAATAAAGCGTAAATAGGGTGTCTACTCAAATCCTGTAAAAAATTTCTCTAAAAATTCCCTGATCTTCCAAATATTTTTGTTTAAAATTCTAGGTAAAAAGAATATTTTAAACATTTTTTGATGCAGTTTCCTAAAATAAGTTTTTCTATTATATGCGTTTTCTAATGCTCTTCATTCATACGAAGGAAAAACACAAAGCCGCTTAAGTTTCAACTGCTAGATTTACAAATGTACTGAAAATAAAACTGAATAGTTTTCATTAAAATAAAAATTTTTAACTTGCATAACATGTTTATTTTTTTTTGTCACTAAAAATTAAAATAAAAAATATTACAAATTTAATATTTTGTTAAGACATTGAATATATAAACAGAGATAGATATATATTTATAATATATTTTAAATACATAATTCACAACATGGCTTATTAACGGATTGTTTAATGCTTACAATATAAGAACAAAATTAAAAAAGAAATTCTCTGAGTCCCAACAAAATCCCATGAGAATTCTCTAATTTTTCTAGGTATAAAAAAATTCCCTGAGAATTCCAGATTTTCCATCTTTTTCCAGGGAGTAGGCACCCTAGTAAAGTACGCAGGATCGGAAAAATTGCGCGATCGGTACCAAGGGCGTCGTGTTAAACACGTATTAACACATCATTATCGTGGCGCGTAATACCCGTAATTTCTCGCGGCCGCATCCGTAACGGCGATTCATAGTCCAGCTTCATCGAGAGCGAATAATCTTTCCCGTTCGAGATAATCCGCGATGAGTCACGATTAAGTGCCAAGTGGCGCGACGTTCAATTACTCGCGAGGTCAACCCCCGGGGTCCCAATAAAACGACGGCATTAATTCGCAAATAGCCGGGCATCGCGCGTGCCATCCTTAATCCGTATCGCTTCTATTGTCCGCGCGCGACTTACAAGGTGCTAATGGCGATAAACTGGCCACGAAATGCGCGCCAATTCGATTGTACAATGAACCACGTGTCTCATTACTGTCGTAATCGCACGGTTACAGTACCAATCGACGACGACTGAATGAATTACACCTTATAAAACCTGGATAATTCACGATGAATCGTCGGTCAAGAATCCTTTAATAATCCTCTTGGTGCTGGATTAAGATATACTACTTAAATTGGTGTAATAATAAAATATATAAAGATATTATAGTAAATATAATAAAAATATATGAGCTATTTAAATAAATATTATTGACGATATATAAATAAAGCATTTTTGATGGAAAGACAATATAAATTGCAAAGTGACGTATCTCGGGTATAGAGGCAGTATATGAAAGATTAAATTGTCTTTCAGTTTTTTTTTTTTCGGAAAAGGAATCGGCGAGTGAAGAAAAAGAAAACAGATGCAGCTAGGCGTGGCAAGCAAGCACGGTGTAAAATTAGCCTTTTGTCAATAAGCAACAGTGGAGTCTTCTCTACATGAACAACGAAGTATCATAGAAGATATATGAAGATTACGTAAAAAGTATTTTTATCACTTTTCTTTTTTTTCTGTGTTCGACGCTTCTTTAAACGGTATTGTATGCATCGCGCGACCAAAAGTGTGATATGTGTGTGTCACTCGCTCGCGAATAATTTGACAATGAATTCGTTTCTTAAAATTACACCACGCATATGGCGGACCGTAAAACTCGCTTTTTATACCCTTTCACGAGAACGTAACACCTGCGTCTGCGCGCGAGATTAAATTATTCGTCAAACATACGCGCGTTCGGTTATCTCGGAGAGACACGATCTCATCTTTCGCGATAAAAGAGGCGAATAAAAAAATTTCGTAAAAATAAAACATGAAAATGTCCTCTCTGTTTCAAACGAGATTCGTCTCGTATTAATTGCCGCGCGTATTAACGAAAGTCCCACGATGTATTTCGAACGCAGCGCCATACGATAGGTAATTATCCCTTAATTAAGCCACTCGGTCGAAACATCTGTTTCTCGCTCGTATAATCTGCAACGGACTCGTTCGTTCATATACATCGTTTTCTCTCCTCGTTCTTTCCTCCCACGAAAATAAAGTCCTGATTTACGGCGTTGATCTCCCGGTTAGCCATCGCGCGACGAGGACAAATAGCACCCACAGTTATTTCCTTTCGTATTATCGTATGAATTATATGTAAAGCATGAAAGGGACCGCGATTGGTCGCTACCGAGTGTAATAATTTTAGTTGCATTTTATATTATAAATATATCCGGATTCGAATAGAAAATTCTGCAAATACGAAAGAGAAAACAAAATGATGTTATTTGCGACGTTATTTCCCGCGTTAAAAATTAAATACTAGCGAATAAATAATATCGAAATATTATCGGAATACGCGCACGTGTATGTGTATACTCGCGCTAAGCCAACTGTGCATCGGATTGCATTATGCACGCGCGATACCGCGTGGGTGGTAATGCTCGATGTTAGAAATGTAAATGCGTTACAACGCATTGGCAATACACGTATACCGATCTTTATGGGCGGATAATAGATGGTTGTACCATCTATCGCGCGCATTACAAATGTAAGATAAATAAAAGCTTTCTACAAAAAAATTGAAAAAAATATAATCCTGATTATTAAATATCGTAGATATGACTTTATTAAAATTGTTATAATTTTGCCAGACGTTTTATTATTATTATTATTTTTTTAAAGAGTTATTCTATTTTATTTCATATTTCCTTCTCGTGCAACGTCGTTCGCGGCACGGAAATAGTTTCAGACAAATCTAGAGCGGCCTTGGCGAATAGGCGAAGCAGACCTTGGAGAAAAACAAAGTTTTTCCTTAGGCGTCGTGAATGGACAAGGCACACCCTTAACTTTTTCATAAAACAACAGGGCGTGTGCGCACGCGCTATACGTGCGTTGGACGCTCGTTCCGATGCCAACAGGAATTTACAGCCGGTGATCGTAAAAGCCGAGAAGATGCATTTATACGTGCCGACTTTATATGTTTACGTCTACCAAAAGTTCGACGAAAAGGAACGTCCTGTCGAACGAAAGAAACGAGAATTATGTACGGCCGGTGCAAATCGCTCGTCGAAGGTGGCGCGAAAGATTCGATCCGAAACAGAAATCGACAGTATTCATCGCATTATTTGGCTTCTCGAAAACATCGAAGGGTGAAAACAATTAAAAAAATTTTTGACATTAAAATTAAATATTTTTATAAATATTTGTTCCATTTTAAAAAATTTAAAAAAAAGAAATTCAAATTTTAATTGTTCGGAAAAACAATTCTTATTTTTGCATCGTTAAGATAGGGGATTATTTTTTAAACCGGCCAACCTCCTCGAGTGTTAAACGATTAGAAACCCCTCTTGCATTCTTGACCTAGTCGTTAATCCTCTGACGTCTTCGCGCCGACAGCTCGACGGTCGAAATGATCTATTTCCCTTCCCTCATTCTCTATTGAAAATAAAGAGAAGCTCGATCTTATTTTAAAATTTCACGGGAAGGCTGCGCGGCCAAAAGTAAGCGCAAAAAGGTCACGTGAACTTTGCAACTTGGCCTATTTATTATTTTCAAAGAGAACGCGTGCGCGTTGCGTAACTTTACTGCATATTCGAAAGTTTTAACGACGGGATAAATATCGACGAGAGAAATTGCCTCACGCTGATAATTACACGAGACAACTTCAATTTCGCCTCTCTCATGTTCGTGACCGAGGCAGCGAGCTCTAAATTGAAACGCCCGATGCCATCGGCTCACGGGACAAACGACGCGTGGCAGCGTCGCGTAATCAGATTAGTTTGGGATTATAAATAATGTAATTGGTTTACCCCCTGGTGCGCGCGAAGAAGGGAGAGGGAGGAAAAAAAAAAGATTGACAAGATGCAGACACATTTTTTTTTTTTACGGTCGACTTCGAGCGAGAGAATCTGGCGGATTGACTTTATACATATGGAATTATATATCAAGAGTGCTCCAAATCCGCCGGATGTCCTCTGTCAAGCACGAATATCAGGGGCGAGACGAATTAACGAACTAATTTCGTGTAAAGGATATCCGATGCGGTGACACTTAACATTTGTCGCCTTACTTCGATGCCCCGGTAAAATAACTTTGTAGGAATGTCCGGCGCGCGAATATACGGCCGTTGCTGTCCTCTCTCGGAAACAGTAATTTCCACCTGCCAGACTAATTCATCCGCATACAGAGCGTAAATCGCACAAGCTCGGCCCACTAGGAAGCTAATAATCCAGGCTAGCGCTTGACGAAGTCGGACAGGTGTGCGCGGATTCTCTAATATAGGCCTCTGAGCGCAGCGATTCTAATTTTCAGCATTGCTGAGTCGTACCCCGCGTTGCTAGATTCTCCGACCGAAACTCGTCTTTGTTGCGAGATTCGTGCAGCCCGAACGCAATAATTCAGTCAACCCAAAAATGCTCCATAAACAGCCAGACATGTGATAAATAAGTAACAAGAGAATTTCTCGCACACGTTGGCAACGCGCAACAATGTTGTACTAACAAGATACATGCGCCAACGAGTGTCGGAAAAATAATTCGCCGCAGAATGCCAATCCAATAAAATGGTCTCTCTACGAATACTTGGATGTAATAGCCCTGTATATTAACGATAACACGTGCGAGATTCGTATACAAATTAAAATATTTTAACTCATATTTTTTTCTATTAAATACTTTTTTTCTTTAATTAAAGAATAATTCTGCATTTATTTATCTAGAATGTAAATTATTCGCATTCTTCTTATCTGCAATTATTTCAAGAAACAAAAATCAATTTTATTTAATATATCTCAAGTTTAATCGATCCCTTAATTAACGGCATTTACTACACGCAACTCGATTTATCCTCGAATTCAGAAGAAATGTCGGCTTCAGTCTATCTAGACGAAATCTAGAAAATCGTCCTTCGCAAGAATCGCTTCTATATATCTACATACCTCAGGCACAATGGTTTGCGTGTCTCTTTTAATGATGCGGGACATTGGACAGCGGAAGACAGGTGTGATCGATATCCCGGAACGCGTCGCGGGTCTCTAATTAGAAGCGAAGTTAGCCCGAAATACAAACCCGCCACGGGGCGATGATTAAGCCTGATAAAAGTTCGCAGTTCGCTCCTTAAGGTAATTGTGATTTATCGACGTGTGTATCTCCGCGACTACGCGCGACCCGACGAAATTAATAACAACGCGTATTACGTTAAATTAAAGCCTCCGGACGGATCCATTATCGCTCGGCTCGCGAGCGTTGACAAGCGGGGAAAAGGTGCGCGGATAAAAAAAGCGGAGAGGCCAATTTGAAAATAATTTAATACACGTTTTACCGGTGGACCCGGGCGCTTGCGTACACCTCGCGAGGTCGGCCAAGCCTGACCTTTCGCCGGGAGATTTGTGGCAGTCTTGTTTCAAGAGAACGACCGCGAGAAGAAAGGTGGGATGGAAAAGTGAGAAGAGAGGCGAAGAAGAGACACGCGCTCTTTCAACGAGACGCCTACAACAATTTGTTGCGCGACGATAAACGACCGCCGATCATTGTGTTTATATGTTCTCAAGGTTATTAACGCGTTGAGATGTCTTTCGAAAAGCACGAAGTTAGACTTGATTTGCGATTAAACAATTTTTCGCGATAGCACTATAAACTGCGTCCTTATCAGTTGCTTGTACTTAAAATAATTTAATTTAAATTAAATTAAAAAAAAAAGGAAAACTGATTTAAATTAAAATAATTCACGATTATTGGCCCGCAAAAATTCAAATTTATAAAATAATTCAAACGCAGAAAAAAACCCATTTCAAACTGTTTTATGAGGGAATCGTATGCACTAAATTATGATTTTGATTAATCGGTGATGGCATATTTCGCGACGAGCAAAGCAGAAAGAGACCGCGTGTACATCATCGGCGAACAGAAGCGCGGACCCTTACCCGGGTTAAGTTCGTACTTTCAATTTGGCAGTGGCGAGAACCAAGCGCGGATTATATGCACGCCGGGGCGCATTATTATGCGAGGAATATACACGAGCGTAGGCCGTACCGTTGAGTATTACTGTCGTTCTGGCAGCGCATGTGATTTCCGTGATTTACTGTAGTGCACGCTTTAAAGTACCCGCGATTCAGTGAGTTCTCTTGTAGAATACGCGCGTGAAAAACCGACGGAGGATAACGATCGGATTGATTTATGTGTAGAGATTTCGGTAAGCTGCAAAAGAGCGGGAGATTTTCTGTACGCATTTTTCCATCTAATATAAACATATCGGGAAAATTGACGAGATATCTCTGTTAAATTAGACATGTGAAAAAATAGAGAAAATGTACGTGAAAAAATTTTGCATCTTATATTCGTACAAACGCATGACAATTGCTTTATTACATTTAATATTACTTGATTTTCCTGTCATTTATCGAGCTGATAATTTTGCAAAATATATTTTATGAAATTATTCCATAAAATTAGAATATGATTCCGTTAACGAAGATTTCGTTTGTGTAAATACAAGTTACCGGAATTGTCTCTCGCGCATGTAGACGTAATTTTCTCGCTCCTAATGTCATCGGCTAACCGGAAAATGTCGTCGAATGTAAACCGACGGCGAAAAACGAGCATCACAAAAGCGTCGACAAGACGTTTAGAGGTAAGGAAACGGGTTCCGTTTGTGATGCAAATCTATAACCCGAATGTTCCACGAAGCGCGTCCACCCCCGACACGTCGTTTCTAGCAACAATTCTCTCGCGACTCGACATCGTTCTTCTGTCGGCTCACGCTTTGTCGGCTGTCCCGAGCCGTTGCGTAACAGGCAACGAATAAATAATCGGCCGTACCGTGCTTGTGTGTGCCAAGGAACGGGGAGCGGTGACGATTTGTCGGACTTTCTAACCCCTGCGACGCGATTTAAGCTCTCGAGGGAAAAGCTTTCTCGCGAATGAGAACCGCACGACGGACAGGTGCGTGTCAGCCTTTTGTCCGGCGTCTAATATATGCCAATAGTTACGTCTACTCGACGCGACTGTGTAATCTATCCACGTCTTTAACGCCAAGAGATGAAGATACATATTGTTTTGTACGTTTTTCGCCCTTCAAATAAGATAATAAAGACCTGCATTTCTCGATTTTAAAAATTTAGAAGCAATGTAGAATTAAATATTTTATTAGAGTAACGAGAATTAAACATTTTTCTTTCCCTTTCTAACAATTATCCTTAAATATCGCGTTTAATCGAGACTTGGTAATTTTCACAGCAAGTTGTGAGCTTAAGTTCTTTCGACAACAGTGATAAGACTAATCGAAGAATCATGTCGTTAAGTGTAGATTTTATCGTTTGCACAGTAAGACATCGGTACAGGTGCAAACGCGTTTGTGTAGGCAAGTTCATGAATAAATCAGTTCGACTAGATAGTGCATATCGAGTGTATCGAGATGTATGTGTCAAGGATCTCATCTGAATACATTTGTAAAGATTTTAGACACAGGTTACACGTGTATAAAAAATAAAACATAAAAATTGCGACAGATAGTGAGCGCCATAGATATTGATAAGAAAAAATTCACTCAAAATTCCTTAAATAATCAAACTATGTGTTTCAATAAACATATATTTAGTAATCTACGCGTGTTAAAATAATACGATAAAATTCGCGCGTATCGAGCACGAGGATTAAAATTAAAAGCGCCGAAAGAGGTACATTTTTCCGGTTGCTTGGAACCACGTGTGTGGTCTCGATGGAGCACGTGTCGCCCGCGAACGCGAGCGTAACTTTTTCTCGCGCACAAGCTCGTTTTTTGACGCAGAATCCCGAAATTCCAAAGTCACGGATTCCGCCAACGGGATTCCCTTTGGGATTGGTGGAATTCGCGAGAGCGGTAAGAAATGGAGGAAGATTATCGTGAAACGCGGTCTTTCTACGGTATTGATTTTTGTTCGTCAGACTTTCGTTTCCCGTTAAACGTTTTCGACGCGACGAGCAAAATAAAATTATAATAAAATAATAAATGCGCATGCGCACCATAAAACAATAATATAACTTTCCCTATCTTGCAATAAGACCATAATTGTCATAAATTTAACAAATAATTTTTTTATTTGTGGTTTAAGAGTAATTGCTTCCTAAAATGAGATAATTAATATAAATGCCATTCTTCATTGCAAATAATCGTAATTGACGTTAGTCAAATTAATCTTGTTCTGGAATTACTCGCCATCGTGAAATGTCACATTTTAGTAAGGTATTTTTAATCTACGAATCTCATAAAGATACAATAGCATGACATAAATATCATCTTCTGGCACATATTCCGTAAAACAGAAATACCGCGTGTGACATGATTGTGTTTGCGTCGTGTGACATTTTCAGTATCATAGCATATTTTGGAATGTAAATATCATCATATTCCGTAAAACAGAAATACCGCGTGTGACATGATTGTGTTTGCGTCGTGTGACATTTTCAGTATCATAGCATATTTTGCATATTTTG
>NW_021850487.1:139818-141459 GCF_003651465.1 Formica exsecta
AAAATAATAATATTAAGATTTATTTAATTACTTTATATAATTTATTAAAAAGTTATTGATAGCATTAGAGCTCATTTGCATGTAAAAATATTTGCCAACAACTGTGAAATTATTAAAGAATGTCGTGATGATTTCACGATTAATATAATTCTAAAATATTTCCGTGATAATCAAGAATGTCAAGGTTAAATAAACAGTTCGCTGCAGTTATCGCAAATGCCATTCTTCATCGATCAAGATAACAGTGATTTGTCGCAAAAACACAACACTATACTACTAAATTGTGACACGATAGCGAGATAAACCATGTGTTTTGAAATTGACAGATAGATAACTCGATCGTTGCGCAATTTCTATCATTTGCAAGATAAGCTTGCACGCGGCTGCGAATATAACACACAAAAAAACTTGCACAGAAGCAAGCTTTGTGAGCGAAATAAAAATTAAAATAATTTCTTTCACCGATTCTCACTAAATTCAACATTATATTTTATATAAATATATTTCTGTCTATGCTTGCAGCCGAGAGAGATGCGAGACCTTTTGCACCCAGCTGTTTCCTCGTGGCGACATCGCGCGGTAGATCGCCAACTCGATACACACATTCCGAGCCGACAATCTCTCGTTCCGACAATGTGGGGGTCCGAAATCTCGAAATGCAGTAAACATCGAGGCGAGATTCGCTCGTCAAATCGATCAAACGCACTTTCGCTCGCTCCTTCCTCAATCACGCGAAACGCCACGGACGTGTCTCGCGAGACGCAAAAAAAAAATGTTTACTTATCGCGCGGCGCGATAAGATATAATTGAAATGCGCGCTGTTCCGGGTCCCGTAACACCGAGCTTGTCAATTTTCCATCAATCTCGCTTTCGCGAGATTTAACGGCACGTGTTCCCGCGCGACGACGCGTCGACGAAACTCGCCGACAGGCGAGCCGACGATATCGTCGCTAATAAGTGTCGCAAAAAAAAAGGAACTGCGTGGGAAACGGCCTGGGTGCGAGGTTCGCTCGCTCGCGGTTTGTCTTGTTTATCTTAATACGATTGGATTTCGTCACTCACCGACTCATCGGGATCCAGCGGAGTCTGTCGCACGCACAGCGGTCGGATGCGTTTCCCTCCCTCGTCCCAGGAACTGCGAAAACACGGGAAAGATTCACTTGTCGTTGGTTAAAGGTATCGCGACGGCGGCCATACTGATGTCGACCCGCGTGACTCGCGCGAAGCTCGCGAGATGGCGCTGCGCGCCACGCGCTCGGTAAATAACAGAATCTCTGGTGATGAGACTCTCCGAATGATTTCATTTTTATTATATATACATATATATATGCTATATCAAACCAGTTATAAAGTGCAATAAAAATAAAACTGACTGATACACGAGAAATGACTCATACATAAATATGCGACTATGAAAATATCATACATTATTCAAATAATAGAAAATGTATATTTAATATTTTTAAAAATATCATTTAAACACACACATTACATACTTGATCAATATTACTTTTAAATATTATTTATACATCTTTTAATGGCTGTGCATAACGAGTTAAATATATATATTAATGTTTTAGCATACACGTTATTTATCAGGAAAAATTAAATATTAAAGACACATAAATATATGTATACATA
>NW_021850487.1:145937-154829 GCF_003651465.1 Formica exsecta
ATATATATAATGATACTTGACTCCACTTGACTCTCTCTCTCTCTCTCTCTCTCTTTTTTTAGATATAAATAAATAATATGTTATTTATAGCATACCTCTTTGTATATTCGAATTATATTTGACGGAAACTCGAAATGTATGCATATATAACACTTTTTAAATATTCTAACCTATATAAAAGTTCGTCAACAAAATAATCCGAATTTTTAAAAACATGCGACTGTCGTGTAGAGGTAAGGCGTACTGTGATAGTATCGACTACAATTTAATCGTTGACTACAGTTTTCATCGTCTGTGGCGCGCGCAACAAAAATAACAGCTGTACCGTTTCTCCTAACCTCAAAGCGCTCCATCAATCTTCTTCCTTAAATCGGTCACGTTTCGCGGGTTCTCAGTATATTCGTTAGCAATCGCGTTAATTTATTTGTATCGAATTAAATAATCAGGTATATCAGTGAACGGTAACGATGGTGAAAATCAACATACGATGGAAGACCGCCGAGGACTTTAATATTCTACGAGGGAGTAGTTTTGGTAAGATCGAATATATCTGTCGGGAATCTCGTATAAATGACAGATGAAAATCGTTCGCCCGTCGTTTGTTTTCAGCGACAAAGGTGAAATATTTCTGGCGCAAAGGATGGGCAGAAATCCCAGTGATAATGGGAAGCTCGTTCTTCTTTGTAGGAGCATTAGCCTTGTCTACTTACTCATGGCATTACGCTAGCACGCACGATATGACCCCGAAATATTTCCGAACGCCAAGAAGTAAGTAATGGAATATTCATTTATTTTTGGAGTTTATTTTTTTCGATTTTCGAACTTCATCGAACTTTGTGTAATGATTATGCAATCCTGAACGTACGTCGATAAAACAGAATCGCTGATAACAATTAGATAACTGCGTTACTTGAAGCAACCTCTAATGCGTTGATGCTAATTGAGTTTTAATTTAGTTTACAGACCGGACGACCCGCGAGTTAAGACAATCCGTTATGTCTCGGATTTTGATAAAGTATGAATTTTCATTTAATATGAATTTCCATAGCATTATATGATGAGATACACAGCTGTTATATTGTAGAATTATGATTCGAATAAATGTGTAAATTATTATACCAACTAATGTGAGTCCCCTTCTCTCTGTGAAACCAATGTCATCTTAAAATTAAAAGTTTTTTTTTAGTTTTGTAAAAACATTAATTTTTATATTAAAAAATATTATATAAAAAGACAGTCATATATAATTTTTTTTTTAAATGGTATAATTTTATATAACTCTTTCTTTCTCTGAAACATTTCTACAGTCGCTCTTATGTCGTAGATATATTAAACTTATAATCACGGCATATGTGTGTGATAGATCCTGAAAAATCACGATCGTAAAATTTTTCTCATAAAATTGCAATAAAGGGAAAGCGGTTGACGGTTAAATATACGACGATCATACACCTCTTTTATATTCTGAACATCAAGACGATATTGCATCTCTTGATCTTTGGAAACTTTTAAAAGATGCTTATGCTACGTATAAGAATTACACGCGCGAGGTATTTGAATCTTTTTATACCTTTATTTAAAACATATAAAAAAAGTTAAATTAAGCAATTACGTTTATTTAAATATATCGCGGAAACTAATTTTTGATAATTTTTGAAAGTTTTGATTTTTATATTTGTCAGACGTTTTTTATAAATATTTTAGACTGTGTTGTATCGTGGTCATTTTATTCATAAATTTTTTCGTAAGAGATCCGTGAAAGAATTTTCCTTTTTCTATTGTGTTCCCTCAGTATTCATTTTAGTATTAAATTACTTGTCTGTGCCGAGAGGGTAAACTCTTCACGTGTCATGAAGGATTATGGGACTAAAACGAAGACTTTATATCACATAATTCCGGCTATTTTCCTTGATGTTCTTTATTTATATTGTTCGCAAAGCGTGGCAAAATGTTTACGCACATATTGTCATTCTCGAGGAACTTGAATGTGCGATATTTTTCACTTCGAACTATAATTTTATTGCATTTTATTCAAAGCCGATAAGACATGAATATCTTATTAAATTTTATTGTGCGTAAAAATGTAACCGTTTTATAAAAGAATGTTGAATTAAAATGTACGGAATGTGATTCATATATGTATCAATATTATAAAATCGTGAAAAACTAGTGATAAAAGTAACGGTATTAAAAAAATTTCATTATTTAACGTTCATCCAATCGGATAAATTGAATACTCGAACACCTTGATTACACAGTCTGTGTTCTGTTACTATACTTTCGAAAAACAATAGCACTAAACTGCACAATCCCGCATTCATGATTTCGACGTAAGAGAAACGGTATACGAAATCACATTGATTAAGAATCCCATCGCCCTATGCAAGGAGGACCTAAATCTTACCGATGACTCTCCCGTGAGAGAAAGAGAGGGACGCGCACACGGATATCCCTGCGAAGTCAGGGCGCAGGATCGTAGGATCGCATAGTGGCCTCCCTGTGCTTTCCTGTGTTGCGTGTGTACACTATTATAACTCGGTGAGGATGGAGTAGCGTAGAGAGGGTTGTACGCGTCGGGGGGGGGGGGGGGGGGGNGGGGGGGGGAGGGGAGAGGAGGAGGAGGGACGCACGGAGGAACGAGAAAATGTGCGCGCAAGAGGGAGAGTAAATGGGAGGAGGGATGCTCCGATAGAAGAGGAGGTGAAAGGGAGGATGGAGGACAGATAGATCGAGAGAGAGAGAGAGAAAGAGAGTGATCACAAGGGTGAGAGCAACAAGGGGGAACACGGAGCACACGGTACGGAGCACCCCTCGTTTGCCTCGCCAGTGGTTCAGTCAGCGCTTCGCACCGGCGTCGCTTAGCTTCGCCTCTCGCTCGAGATTCCCATCGAACACGTCCTCGTGCACGACCATCGTCGCGTGCCCCCAGTCGTCTCGCGAAATCAATGAGCCCGCGACATATCGGCAGGCACATCCGGGCCTCGTTCAAGTAAACCGCGATCGTAAAGTCGTGCCGTAACGGGAGAATCGCCGTGAGAAAGAGAGCTGCTACGACGAATAGTCAAACGAGATAGAATCAAAGCCACTTGTCGCTGCAGCTAGGAAAAGGGAGGAAGATAGATAGAGAGAGAGAGAGAGAGAGAGAAGGAGGGAGAGAGTGTACCGCGACGTGTCAGCGAAAAGTGTCAAAGCGTGGACGAGATCGAAAGAAGGAATCGAGGACCTGTACAGGTCCTTAACGTTCAGGACGGTGCATGTCTCGGACCTCGTTTCTCAGTTTTTCCTCCGGCAACGCTTTGTCCACTTTCCTGAGGTAAGCCATGTACAATTAGCACGCGTTTATACGAGTTAATAAGAGAATAATGAGATTTATACTTCTCAGCTGCACCGTTTCATATTGTAATCATTTTGATTCTACAGATCAAACTTGCTTCACAATAAAAAAAGCATTTTTACAACCCTCATCAGTCGATATGAACTATGGAAGTAATTAATAAACTTTCAATTTTATTGTCGACAGATTGCTCATCAATCATTTTCTAATACACTATATGATAGATTGAAGTAACTTTGTGTAATATTTAAGATGGGAAAAGTATAAAAATACTTTTCGGAGATGAAGTGAAATATAAAAAGTTAAAAAATCGTTTTATCAACGAGATTGTAACATAATAATTATAAAATTATATTATTTTTTAAATTTGCGTTTGAAAAACATATTGTATACATCATGTCGCAATTAATCTTGATAATTAGCGACTGTGATTGAATATCAGTCATAAAGCTCTTAAAACATGCCGCTTTAACGTTCGCTTGAGTGTCATATATCAACCCCGTGATATATTGGCAGTGTGAGAAACGTCTTCAAGAGAAGATACTCAATTCATGATTTTATCTTCTATTTGCTCAATGTTCTGCCTGTTCGTCTAGCAATTCGAGTCTTTCTGTGCTTTCAGTCCTTTACCTCGTTACTTCGAAAGAAAGAAATTTCTCAGGCGTCCCATTGTTAAAGTTACAAAATCTCAAAGAGATACATTTTTCCAAAGATATATAGTATTTAATTATTAATTATCGGCTACTAATTTTTGTTTACACAAAATTATACTGTTAATAAAAAGGTATGTGTATATATAACCAATATTTTGCATATTAAATAACTTTTTCTATCGTAGATCAATATATTATCTCCGATTGAACAGATCATTTGACACATGACAAATTGGTTTATTGAAATCTCTAATGTTTTAGAATTTTAAAATATTAAACATTTTCTATAAATGTTTAAAATTACTGTAGTGCATTATTTATCAACAAAAAATATGTATCCATGATTTAAAGAGAATATACACTAATTTCTTATAAAATATTTATTTCTGCAGTAATAGAGAAACCTTCTCTCTCTTGAATATTTTTTTATTTCGAATTTCTTATTTTATGTAAGAATGTTATAAACATAGGATTAAAGAGTGATTAAGTTATATTCACGGACGAATACACTTTCTATAAAAATACAATAGACAAAAGATTGAAGAGATTGATATCTCTTTGTAAATATTAGCTTCAAACCGCAGCCACGTGGATTTTATATATCGCATCTACCGTAAAACCGATTTAATCACAAAAAAAAGCGTCCACCCCGTGGCTGTTCGTTGAACATAGAGATTTTCCGCTAAGCGGTCGAGATAATCTCTCAAAACCCTACGTATACGCACATTATGTACTCGCCTTCCGCAAATAGCGCATAGTCTGCACACACGTATAAAGCAACTACGCGACATTTTTTTCTCGTTCAAGAAAAACTCGCGGCTTTGAAAGAGTTAATAATTATGTGCCCGTGTAGCGCGGTCTTTATTGATTCGCGAGCCGTAGGTCGCATCGTACACCTCGTAATAAGCCATTATGACACGTGCTCGTATTTGTAAATGTGACATTTGCAGCAGCTTTACAATCCCGAAAAAATCAGAGAGATCGGAAAGCTTATGCCCGTATTTTTCAATAACCGATACATTTTAGGCCAGTTTGCAAATACGCGAATTTTTACATGTAAACTAAAAATCTTGAAAGAGATATATATTTATACATATTTCCTTGCATATTTATTAAAGATCCAAGAACGTGTAGCGCTTTATCTCCGATGATTCCAAAATAATGCTACGCATATTTATTGTTTTGTCAATTATTGTATCAAGTATATATCAAGAAGGGGTTTTTTATATTCTATCGCGCACCGTAATTATTTCTTCGCTGCATCCATCTTCAAACTCGAGAATTATTTCATTCATCGTAGCTTAACTCTGATACGAACTGATAGTAGAGTCTCCTCTATTCAACGAACGTAACGCCCAAGTTCACTAAAGTCTCGTAAACTCGGCCTGGACTTGGGCCAAATCGAAATGCCATAGCACTATCGTCGTCGTGCATATAACTATATGCAGCCGAAACAGCTGTTAACCCGACTTGTTGCACCGTCAACAGATGTAACGCGCTGCAACTGATGAACTTTACCGCGAATAGACGCTCCTTTATCGAATAATTATAAATTATGAATATCGTGCGACTATACAAATTTCATGTTTAAAGTTGAAATATTGACGGTTGAATTGATTAAACTCTGTTTTGCTCGTTACATTTTATTGTATATTACATATATCAATGGAAAATTAAGTTAAATTTATTGTCTCTAATTTTTGCATGGGTGAATGTGTATGTTAATTTATTAATTTTATTAAAATAGAAAGGTAAACGAAATCCACACGTAAATGCAGTATAAATACGTTAATTATAAAGGTTATTACAATAGAATTTAATTAAAGTGAGATAAAATTGAAATTAAACGATATTATATAAACAACGTAATATTTTTTCAAAGCTTTTTTTGTATCTCTATTTTTCTTTCTCTCTCTTTTTCTAACTCGCTCTTTATTTCTCTTTAATGAAATATAATTTTTTTTTTTTTTTATAAAAGTTAATAAAATTATAAAATATTTATTTCTGCAGTAATAGAGAAACCTTCTCTCTCTTGAATATTTTTTTATTTCGAATTTCTTATTTTATGTAAGAATGTTATAAACATAGGATTAAAGAGTGATTAAGTTATATTCACGGACGAATACACTTTCTATAAAAATACAATAGACAAAAGATTGAAGAGATTGATATCTCTTTGTAAATATTAGCTTCAAACCGCAGCCACATGGATTTTATATATCGCATCTACCGTAAAACCGATTTAATCACAAAAAAAAGCGTCCACCCCGTGGCTGTTCGTTGAACATAGAGATTTTCCGCTAAGCGGTCGAGATAATCTCTCAAAACCCTACGTATACGCACATTATGTACTCGCCTTCCGCAAATAGCGCATAGTCTGCACACACGTATAAAGCAACTACGCGACATTTTTTTCTCGTTCAAGAAAAACTCGCGGCTTTGAAAGAGTTAATAATTATGTGCCCGTGTAGCGCGGTCTTTATTGATTCGCGAGCCGTAGGTCGCATCGTACACCTCGTAATAAGCCATTATGACACGTGCTCGTATTTGTAAATGTGACATTTGCAGCAGCTTTACAATCCCGAAAAAATCAGAGAGATCGGAAAGCTTATGCCCGTATTTTTCAATAACCGATACATTTTAGGCCAGTTTGCAAATACGCGAATTTTTACATGTAAACTAAAAATCTTGAAAGAGATATATATTTATACATATTTCCTTGCATATTTATTAAAGATCCAAGAACGTGTAGCGCTTTATCTCCGATGATTCCAAAATAATGCTACGCATATTTATTGTTTTGTCAATTATTGTAAAGTATATATCAAGAAGGGGTTTTTTATATTCTATCGCGCACCGTAATTATTTCTTCGCTGCATCCATCTTCAAACTCGAGAATTATTTCATTCATCGTAGCTTAACTCTGATACGAACTGATAGTAGAGTCTCCTCTATTCAACGAACGTAACGCCCAAGTTCACTAAAGTCTCGTAAACTCGGCCTGGACTTGGGCCAAATCGAAATGCCATAGCACTATCGTCGTCGTGCATATAACTATATGCAGCCGAAACAGCTGTTAACCCGACTTGTTGCACCGTCAACAGATGTAACGCGCTGCAACTGATGAACTTTACCGCGAATAGACGCTCCTTTATCGAATAATTATAAATTATGAATATCGTGCGACTATACAAATTTCATGTTTAAAGTTGAAATATTGACGGTTGAATTGATTAAACTCTGTTTTGCTCGTTACATTTTATTGTATATTACATATATCAATGGAAAATTAAGTTAAATTTATTGTCTCTAATTTTTGCATGGGTGAATGTGTATGTTAATTTATTAATTTTATTAAAATAGAAAGGTAAACGAAATCCACACGTAAATGCAGTATAAATACGTTAATTATAAAGGTTATTACAATAGAATTTAATTAAAGTGAGATAAAATTGAAATTAAACGATATTATATAAACAACGTAATATTTTTTCAAAGCTTTTTTTGTATCTCTATTTTTCTTTCTCTCTCTTTTTCTAACTCGCTCTTTATTTCTCTTTAATGAAATATAATTTTTTTTTTTTTTTATAAAAGTTAATTAAATATTTCTAAATTTAAGCCTATGTAAAACTATCTTTATTATTAAAAATTGGGGATATATGTTTATTGTAAGATTGTGGACTTCCTCATTTTAATGAGAGAGTCCACAATCAAATGATTTTTAAAGCTGATAATACATTGCTATTAAAACTGGTAATATCCATCACATTTAACTATTTATAAAATAATAATTTTGAAAAATATGCTGTTTTTTTCGAGAAATACATATTCCTGCACAAAATATAAATAAATCTACCGATTCATGGATAGAAAGTAGTAGGTAGTTTAGAAAAGAGTTGCCCGGAAAATATATTTATTCAGAAAATATTAACTTCGCGAGATGCAGTTGGCATACAAATATTAATATATGCAAATATATACATTTATTCTGTTTTTTTCATGAGTTTATCTTTTTAATTCAACACACATCGATTATTTTTTCTCCTGAAGCGAATTTGGACAGGAACTATCTTTGGAAAGGCTACAGAAAGCGAAGATATTATTTTTGAAATCCGCTCGATTTCTCGACCCGATAACCAAATTTATCGCACTTGCGGGATAGAGGTCGTGGGGAAAACTCTAGCTATTTCAGGAAGTAGGCTACCGCGAAGATTATCTGCAACACTTGTAAATGCATTCACACGAACGCCGTCTCGAGAATCTCGGACGAATCGTAATTGTGCCATGGGGGCGCAAAGCGGTCTCTCGCAAAGTCTCTCTTAGTTCGACGAAAGAACTTCGACACAATTCTATTTGCAGGGAAAGACTATTTGCTTGATAAAAAAAAAAAGGACAAATTTCCGTATCAATAATCCGCGTGTCGTCAAATTTCTCGCGGTACGTCGAGCATGGCGCCTCTGTGCGATGCGCTTTTGTGCATGCTTCCGATGCATCGTTACGATCGTTACGATACGCGAATTTTCGGTTCAAATGACAATTACTCAATAGGGCAGTAATCTTGTCACATCCCGCCACACGTGTCGCAAGAAATAACGCTGGGCGTGACGTAGCAGCAAAATAAAAGATATTTGTGTACGTTGAGGGCATCATATTTGCGGTCTTAATTTAATGCGGTTTATTTTTCATTTTAATGCAGTTTATTTTTTGGTTAGGTCGAGTTTGCGCGGTCGATATTTCCTTTGGCGAAATGCCGCTTCTTAATATATTCAATATTAAATATCTTGGTGAAATTAAAATTTTCAAGAAGTAAACTTGAGACTTGAGTCTAGATGGACAATGAAGTTTCGTTATTCAATTTCTCCTCAAAGGATTAGTTTGAAAGAAAGGTCTTTTACTTTCGACGCT
>NW_021850487.1:154979-181442 GCF_003651465.1 Formica exsecta
TCTTACAACGGTATTCTCGGTAGCTTTCGTTATATTTTTGTAAAAGGGAAGATTGATTACAGATCAGTCCCTCGTTAAAATTAAGGCGAAAAATTCCAAAACGGTGATATAAAAAAATTCCTTGTTTAATCTATGAAATTCTATTTCGATACCGGTAGGCAACTAAAAACGGCAATAGTACATTGACGTCGAGTTACGCCCGGCTGATTGATTACAATCGATTATCGATTCATCAGCAACCGATGCGGGATTGTTGCGCTCTTTTTGCGTTCCATCTCTGATACGTGTAAAGGTAGGAACGAATACGGAGAGGGGACAAACGCGTATGAATAAAGGCGCGGGGAGCCCTCGTCCGGAGTGCGGTTGTTGAATCGCGATTATTGATCAATAGAGACAATCAAGCTCTTAATTACCGGGACGTGACCTGGCATCGGCCGGAATTCGGTGCCGAGCTTTTCGTCGATTAGCTCGTCGGGTGAAAGCATCCTACCTTACACTCGCAGCGACTCGCGGGCTGAAAATAAACTTGCGTCGTCTCTCCTCTAAAATTATATCACGCTAGATATACCCTATATCTATACGCGAAATCTCGGCATCCCACGTGCAGGAGATATATTCGCGAGTGAACGACGATGACGACGATCTGTATATATCGAATAGTACCTCGGTCACTTCCCTTCGTTCGCTATTTCCTTGACCTCTCTTTCCAGAGACGATTTAATGAAAATTTAATCGGACATAATTCTATTCTACTACCTCTTCCAATTCTCTTTTAAATTCCTAACGTAATTAACTTTTACTTAAAATTAGCTAAAGAATAAGCGATTGTATTCTTATTTCATGAAATGTTCTAGACTTTAGCTTCGGAATTATATTGATTGCGTTGATATATTTTTTCTCAAAACGAATCTGCTTCAAACGGATCTTTTTTTGCATTCGCGCATAAAATTTACGACACCCCTATACACGTTGTACCGAAGTTACTTCCGAAGGTACGTCAACGCAGGCCTCTTTTAGCCACCGCGGCTGACGTTGACATGTGCGTCTATCTATATAATGTTTGCTCGTAAAGGACATGAACTCTCAGCCTTCGCTGTTATCGGAGAGATCGTTGCATACAGTATAATTCAAACGTTACAATGTTATTCAAAGATAAGGATGTAGGAAGCGACAATAATAATAATACTCGCAATAACGACGTGTAGTCGTCGTCTGAAACTCGCAAACGAAATACAGTCGGCGAGAGCCGAATCTCCCTCAAATTACGACACGAGCAAGCAAAAGCACTCAGTGGCAGTACGTTAGCGAGTAGTTAGTCCCGAGTTAAGTAACGAGAGGCGAATTGCAAGAGTACCGGAGGGAAAGTCGCGGATCGCGCCGTTGCATGATTCGCGAGATTTTACGCCCGCAAACTCGAAAGCCAAACAGCCGCCGAAACATCGCATAAAGCATCACTTTTGCGAGAGAAAGAGAGAGAGAGAGAGAGAAAGAGGCCAAATCACTTTTCTACTCGGAACGGATGGAACAACGTATCTGTACCACCTAATTACGAGGGGCAATTTATTGGCGAATTGAGAGAGCTCCGGGGGATTCATCTTTACTCGATTATCGCATGCATTAGACAGACCTTAAAGGCTATTCTGTACCACATTCTGTTGGCGCTATTTGTGTTGTTGTGTAAGAAACAGAGAGAGAGAGAGAGAGAGATATAAATTAACTTATAAATTAATAAATTAAACAATTAATTATAAAGTAATTAATAAATTTATCATGTAATGAATTAAACAAGTAAAAATTAGATAAGTAATTAATAAGCGAAATATTAAATAGAAAAATTGCTCTGCATATTTGATGATTTCTTAAAAATCAACCGGGTATAAAGTCTGGAGAAAAAGATTTCTGGAAGAATGGCTTTTAACTGACATCTTTAACCACCTTGTTTCCGTGGCTCAGGCGAACGATCAGAACGAACGACCGGACGGCAAAGGGGGGTATCACCCTTAGGATTAAATGGGGCGGAGTAATCGTTTACCGTCGTAATTATATACTTGCATAACTCTAGGTTTATATAATACTACTGTCCGCCGCGGCAAAAATTATAGGAAGTTATGGAATTACAGGAGCGCGCGTGTGGTGCGGATGTTTTTAATCGCGTATCAAATCGAGCGAATGAAATATACTGCGACGATTAACGCATAAATGAAATATATATTATCGTCAACAATAATTAATTATTCATGAAATAAAATATACAGTACAGTTAAATATGAAATATCGCTAGATATCTGGCAAAACGCATGACGTATACAGAGTGATACAAGTGCTTTATAAATGCAAGTGAGCTATTACAAACGTACGCGATATGTAAAGCGGAGAGAATTTCCGTTCAGAATTTATCGCGTCCTACAACGGTAAATAAAAAAAAAACAAAAAAACAAAAAACAAAACGTTATATCGCGTAATCGATCGCTCTTAGAACTGTCGATGGCGTAATAACGATATATTACGTAAGTTTTCTTAAGCTCACGTTTAAGACACCTGCGCAAACACCGGCCACTATCTTGCCCCGGTCTCGCTTGTCCAGAAAATATTATGTCACTGAATCGTTAAACGCGCGCGCGAACGTTTAACGCGCGTTGACGGACGAATCCGCTTAGCTCGCGATTAAGCCGCGTAACATTAAGAGGATAACGCTCCGCGATACACTCGTAGCTTTGTTTGATATCGCGCGTCGAGGATAGGTCGAATAACGTCCATGATAATCCGATTGTCAATGTTGCCGACACTATCCGAACGCGATCGATACACCTTGTTGTTCGGTTGTATCAGAAGCCTGTACGACGGATCGCCGGCGTTAAGAGATCAATGTTCTTCAAACTCTCGTGCGCCGATAAGAGCTTTGTCGTGGCGCGTAATCGAAAAATCGATATCACATACACGCGTAGGGCGTACACATTTGTCGCTCGTTCTTTTACGTTGTGTTATATCGGCGACTGAAACGATACGGTAATGTGTAACGTGTCGGAGAGTTTAAGTTTCGCGAATGTAAATTCTTCGGGAACGTGGAATCTCATTAATCCACTTTTTTTTTTTCATGCAATCGTTAAATAGAGATTAAGATCTAGAACTAACAACAGTTCAGTTATCTTTAATTTAATCTCTTCTAAAGCGGAGGCATATTATCGAAATCTGCACGCCTCACTGGCGGATTCTTCAGCTTAGCAAGTTTCTAATGTCACTGCTAAAAATATACGCGAGAGATGCATCGTGCGATTAAGTAGCTCGGATCTCTGTATATTTTCGATCGAGATGATTATCCGTGACTCCTTCGCGGATAGACAAGAGATAGTGACGAGCTACAACATCTGCATTTACACAGTCTCGTAGTTTAATCTAGTTTGCACCCTCCTATCATCAAGGGCTATCTATTACCATTTGCAGAGATAGATTCATCGCTAGACTGTAAGCAGATCGTTACTACTTCGCTCAACAATCGCCCTTGTCTTCGGCAGAGGATCCGGGAGTTATAACAAAAAATATCTCGGTTTAATCATCTCGCGATATTCACGTAATATCTCAACATGTCAATTCGCGAATATCGATTGATTTAACATCTGTCCTTTGCTTTTACAAAAGGTAGAATAAAATTATCTCAGAGTAGAATTAATAAGAATATCCTTTTCTATGTTTCTTTATAAAATTATATTATATGATAAGAATGTTTGCTTTGCAAACTCATCTTAAAAAATTATTTATTAAAAAAATTAAAATTATTTATCAAAAAAATTATTTATTAAAAAAAATAAATGATAAAAATCTTCTTAATGATAAAAGATTTAATCTTACTTTAGTTTAATTGTCCCTTTATAGAATTTCACACAGAAGTATTGAAAAGGAGAGAAAATAGAAATCTGCAAACTCATCTTAAAAAATTATTTATCAAAAAATTTATTTATTAAAAAAATTAAAATTATTTGTTAAAAAAATTATTTATTAAAAAAAATAAATGATAAAAATCTTCTTAATGATAAAAGATTTAATCTTACTTTAGTTTAATTGTCCCTTTATAGAATTTCACACAGAAGTATTGAAAAGGAGAGAAAATAGAAATCTTCCTTTCTTATATATATTAAATCTAATTCAAGGAGAGGAAATAAAAAGATTGTAGTAGATGCGAGATTAAAGTCAACCGACTTTGCTGAAAGCGTTTATAAATCCTAAAAATAGTAACAGGGACACGTTCGACTTTTATTTCGAGATATATTTGCGCGACGAGAAAAGATACGCGAATGGAAGAAAACGTCGATACTACTGAGACGTATCGCGAGACGAATAACACTCGCCACACTTGCTTCGGAGATAGAATATGACGTTAGAAGCGATCCGGGCCAATATACATATGCTTTTCCCGTATTTCGCTTTTCGTACATTTATAGTTAATACGGTGAAAAAGGATAAATGTAACTTCCCATTTCCCCGGCCTGGAACGGAGATAGATCTCGACATCGACGGCAATAATAGCCCTCGACGCTAAAACAATTGCGGTCAGTAATTGCGATCTTGCTCGGTGGTTTAAGAGCTCGACGACGCGTTAACGACCGAAATGCAGCACAAATGGGCTCCCGAACGTTGTTCGAAATAAAGACTAAACGAAGTTCTCTCTTACTCGCCGCGCGAGTTACGTCTCGTCGTTTGTTAAACTACAACGAATGTGTCAGAGTGAATCGTACTATAATTGTCGGCAGTGTGTACCGTAGCGAGGATGGAACGCGTTCAATTACATTTAAAATAGGTTACCGCATTCCTGAAGAAAGAGAGGGAGAGAGAGAGAGAGAGAGAGAGAAAAAAAAAGAGAAGGTAATATACGTGCAACGTGTTTTAATGGGAGCTTTAATAATTGCGACCCACACCCTCAGCACGGCGGGCATCAGGTGTCTTATTTAAATATTTATAAAGCTTCACCTCTTGCGTATCGTCTTGAAACTGAAGTACGCGAAGCGGCACGCTGCTTTGTCCAGAAAGGTAAATTTGCCGAGCAGCGACGAAGAGCATCAAGTTTACTTCATGTATTTTTCAAAGAAGCGCGTCTGCGGGGATCCTCGATCAACGATCCGTATCGCCCTGCAATTTTCCTCTATTTATTCAATCTTTGAGGAAAATTTGAATTAATTTACATTAATGATGATTAGTATAACTGATGACAAATTTTTACAATTTTGTAAAATAAAAATAAATCGAGGATATTTACGGTATTAGAAATTATTAATGAAGAATTATTTGTAAATAAGGAGTATCATTGATGTAGTGTTTTTTTTATAAATTTAGTGGCATTAAACAAATTTTTAGTTTTCAGTAAAAACGTAAAGTTATTTGATTTTTCTTTTTCTCTTAAAGAGAAATCTTATAATTAGATAAAACGACTCAAGTAACACGTCGCTATTATTCATAAAATAATACTGTCTTTGTCTCTTCTAATAAGTCTTCTCTAACTGTCGTGCCTAAAGCGGTGTTAAGCGATATTCACAGAACTTGCTTCGTTGCAATCATTAGTCCTCCATTCAAGGCGCCCAAGTTAGAAATGCGCAGCGTTATGGTAAAGGTATAACGCGTTCTATTATCCTGCCAGTTTCTGCAACTGAGTCGCATCTGCGAATATCCAAGTCGCGAGAATAAACTTTCCAAAGACAAACACGAAAAAGAATGTTATCGTTTATCGTATGGGATCCCTGCTGCTTAAGTGCCAAACCTCTCTCGATACTGACATTCGAAGGATATTAGCATTCAAAGGACGTGGATTTTCGTATGACGGAAATAAATTCTAGTATTATTCCTCTAATAAGTTTTCGAAGATTTAATATTTAAAAACTGTGTAAGTTTCAAGAAATAAGAAAATTTCAGCAAAATCTATTTTCTTTCTAAATAATATATATTAATTTTTAAAAAATATAAAAAATATATATTTTTGCACTTTTTTATCTTTGTACTTTATAATAGTTTTTTTTTAATAGAAATACACAAATATTTTTCAATTATGTGAATCATGCAATACTTGTTTTTGTCTGCTAAATTTAACATGCATGAGTATGCGAGGTGTGTCAGGTATTTCAAATTTATCTTAAAATCTTCCTGGATGCATTTAAGGAACCCTCCGATTCCCATGGCACCTACGCTATCGCGCAAAGTTCCTCGCGTTTATTTAGCTTTTTCCCTCTAAACTTTTTCGCCAATGTAACAAGCATCCTCGTTAAACTTCGTAAAATATGTAATGTTCACAAAGGGCGCAGCATTCAGGATGATTTATTAGGAATCGTAAATAATTTAATCATAGAAATCGTATTGAAGAAAAATAAAAATACGCTTTAGGGTCATGTTTTATATTCTTTTTATAAAATGGAATTTTTTTCAATATTATTATTGCATGAACAACTTTCAGATATTCTAATATCAGCAGAAAGCAAGAAAAATATTCAAGAGGACTTGCATGAGACTATAAAATGTATCTGGAGTGCTCGCCCTGCACTTTATTTTCCCTTGGCACTTTAATAAAAGTACTTTTACCAAAGTCTTCTGCCACGAATCAATCCAAGAAAATCCAATCGGAGTTCGTGCCCCGTGCATTCATGCTTGGATCTCGAATATCCCATTCTTTCTACGCTTCGCAATTCCTTCGGGATACGATATCGTCTGCATGTCTGGACATGATTGTTCTTCTTCTTTTATTGGAGGAAAATCAAGCTTGAGACTATTAGAGACAACATTATTCGTCACGTTGTGCAAAATACGTGCAAAGACCTATGTAATATTTTATTAAATTCATTCAAAAAAATTTTGAAATCCAATAAATTTTTCAAAATTTGATGAAAATTTGTTTGTAGTCTTGCGTTAAGGAGATTTGTACGTTATTGAAGTTTATTTATATGAAACATAAATAATCGAGAATTTATATCGAAAATAACATTTTTATTGAAAACCAGGAAGTATAAACAATACTATCTCGCTTTTTCGATTAAGATATTTTTTCATATTATTGTTTGATATTATTTATTGTCGATCTTGTGTTCTTACAAAACAAAAGAAAAGTATTTCAATTTAAAAATGTATCTTTAAAAGTGCATTGAGGAAATATAAAATTCCACGCAATAATTTTTTTATATACACGTATACTAAAAAAATTTTCCAAAAATTCAGACACATTTCTGTCTGAAATTTTCCGATCTGGGTGTTTGAAAGAAATTTCAGATAATCATTAGAGTCGTTTTTCTGAAAGTTCAGAAGAGTGTGTCTGAAAATTCAGACAATATGTCTGCAAAAAAACTGCAGACGCTTTGTCTGAAGTTTCAGTCAGTTTTTTTTTTTTTTACAGCGTATCGCTCTGTTACATGAAATACAGGTTGTTTCCGTCCTATTCCAGTTAATTAAATCATGCGAGAACTTTGAAATTCAACGCGACACGTACGATGTCCCCGAGAGTGGAGAGTAAAAGGGATTAAGGGTTAATACCACATTCGCGGATGGTGTAATTTCCATTTTCTCCACAGCTGGAGGCGTGCGGCCGACTTCTGTGCTGCGTGCAGAGGCTCTGCAGAGGCAGAAGTGCAGCCGACGAGCCCGGCGAGCATCGGATCAACGCTCGCGGTCGTCGAGGAGCGAAAGCGGAGCCGGAGCTGGTGGAGGGTCAGGGTCCCTCGGGCCCGGAGGATGGAATGCTCGCTATGCCCGTCAGCCCGAGTCCCGCATCCACTTCGTCGCAGGAAGACGCTTGCAAACCGCCACCGCGTAACTGCTACCGCCTCGTTATGCTCGGCAGCGCCCGTGTTGGAAAGACCGCCATTGTAGCACGGTAAACGCGCAGAATTGACGAACCGACGTTAAACGAGGCTTTGAGACGAGAGTTTCCCTTCTTTATTCGTCCTCGTCCCCTCTGACTGATATTTTTATAAATATCCTCTACATTTAATATAATAATTTACATAGAAATGTTTTATTCGTTTATTTTTAATTGTTATTTGGGTTTTTCCAATATTTTCCATTAAAATAATTGCCAGATTCCCGATTCGTTTATGTTGTGCGAATTTTGGTACTACGTTCTCTGCGTTCGATCTTCTAAATTCTGTTCGTCGCGCTCTCATTCGCAGATCGATTACTAATAGCGCGAAACAATATGATTCAATTAATCTTTGAACCGTGCTGTCGACCTCACCGCTTATTGTGTTTGCTATTGTTACATGACCGCTGCCACCGCGGGATAGGATATCGAAAAACCGAGGCCGCCATGTGTTCCTAGGAACAAAGCGTAATTCTTTTCAACTGGATCGGCCTGCTAAAATTGCTAGTTAATCATATTTCTTTTCTCATCGAGGGATAAAATTAATTCGCTAGCTTGAAGTTATGTCGACTATTCAGAATCGATTGCAATTATGCGATCCTTAAATTCTAAGCGCATTTTTCGTCCACACGTGCGCATAAATAGCAACCGCTAATGAGTTCATTTTAAAAAGCAAGATAGACGGTTTTATCTTTTCGTTCGATTTGCATCTACTTCGCAAATACTTTATGTATTTTATATATTTAATTAAATGGAAAAAAGCCTTTTATATATACATATAATTTTTACATTATTCAAAATACAGAGAATATTATAAAATTACAATAATTAAAAATATAAAACACTATTTTATTAATCGATTATATAAAAAAAAAGATATTTATAAAAATAGAAGTAAATCTAAATTAGAAATTCAAAAGATAACTATATATCTAAAAGATAATTATATTATATAATAAAGAGAAAAGGATAAAAAAACATAGGGATCTCTTTCTCTTTGTCCTGAAATGACGAATCGATCGCGTGGTTAAAATCTCTATCGTTCACATTTCAGATTTCTGTTCAACAAATTCGAGGAGAGCTACACGCCGACGATAGAGGATTTTCACAGGAAACTTTATAGGATCAGAGGCGAGGTTCACCAGCTTGATCTGCTGGATACAAGCGGAAACCATCCGTTTCCGGCTATGCGACGATTGTCCTTCCTGACGGGTAAGTCCATTGACTTACCTCCCCGGAGAAATGCTTCGTTTCAAAGAGACAGCACGCATTCATGGCGCCGGGTGAAGTTTTCGAAAACATATTTCTATCGATTTTAAAATCCAATTCCGGACAATGACGTTTAGCTTTAATTTAATGGCTCGGGAAAAATTAATGGATATTTAATTCTTGCACGAGCGGATGAAAAATTGCACGTTTGCGGGCGCGGTGCAAATACACCGCGATGCATTTTGTATGAGGATACGCCAGATTGTGGTAGATGGAAAATCAACCACGAAAACCTCCAGACGCTTTCTATTTTGCCGTGAATACAGTTTGGTAAATCTTTAAACGTTTTAAATTTTTAAACGCGCGAACGCGATTGTACGACGAGATGTTCGTCTAAAGCTTAACACCCCTTACTTAATTAATACTTGAATTTTGTATCGGCGCTTTTTCGACGGCGGAGGAAACTCTCGTTCCCCGATATAGCGAAAAGATGCTTAGAATCATATAAGTAATCTTACAATGAAAAAATGCACCGAGGGTTTTTATCGTCAAACTTGCGCTTCGAAAGTTTCACGACTTTTACGAAATCTCATATTCCCGGCAACGACAGTTCGCTACGCCGTGCACATGGGAAAAGTTCGAGGGTAAAGCCTGCCAGGGGTAATGTCGGCTGTTACCGGAATTTCTGCAAGCTTCGAAATATGAAGTTACACGCAAAGTATCGCATGAATTTCGATTAATTTTGCAAAATCGAGGTTTATACGTTACACAAAAAATGTCATTTTTTACAATAAAAAGTTTACAATCTCACAAATATCAAAACGGTCGTAACCCATCTAATTTTATTTATTTATTTCTTGCCTTTTTATATCTGTTAAAAGCATTTTATTATAAGGTTGAGCATATTTTAAAAATTATAATCTTTATCATTTTTTTGCTTCTTCATAGAGGAAGCTTTGTTTTCGTGACAAAATTTTTTTTCGAGTTTTCTATGCCAATAATAATAATATTAAACTAGACTGTTTTTTTTAAAATGAGTTTTTCGGGTACACTTGTTTGATTAATTGACTTTTTACACTTAGTGTGCATGTAAATCTCTAAACATTGTACAATGCATTGCTTTGTATTTATAAATTAGAGAGACACGACAATCCAATATAGTGCCAATCCCCAAAGTTCGTCACAATATTCGAAAACGTTAAGCGAAAACGGGATGTTCAACGGGTCGTGAGTCCGAGGGACGAGGGTGAAGACGCTTGTGATAAGTGGCTGATAGTATCGAAGGATCTTGTATTCGCGAAAATGCGAGGGGATGTACGAAGGGTACATTCGCTCGATAACTCAGTTTCGTCCCCCTTCTTTGCCATCTGGTAGCTTTGTCCCTACGGCACACACGAGGCTGTTTGTGTCCTATCGATTTTCTACGTAGATCTGCCTTGTCCCTTGCGTCACGTCACGTTGCCATCTGCACCTGATAACCTGATATCGGCCCGTGCCGCTGGACGCGCAACAATTGCATCAGCGTCGCGCTTGTCAAGATGGAAGATGGACCAAACTGAAAATACATATTTACGCTCGGACGTACATACATGCAAACGTCACGTCGGCTGGCGTGAAACTATTATAATCTAAGTTGCGATCTATGTATAACGCACAATTCCCAAAACGACGCTATCCGGCAAAACAATGGCAAGTTACAGGAGAGTACGACATACAATTTAGATATGAAGATACTAAAAATGGATTTTGTATTTAAAAATTTCATAACTATTAATATATATAATATTATTTATATTAATTTTACAATTATTTTCTTTATTAAATAAATTATTGTATTTTGTAACAATTTTCTTGGCTTTTTACGGTTAATATTTGATGCCCAATATATTTATCTTCAATTCTATAATTATTTAAAAGGAGAAAATAATGTTCTTTAAAATTTACACAATTGTGTGTGTGTGTGTGTGTGTGTGTGTGTGTGAAAACGTCCGATAGCAATAGTTTTCCCCTGGGAACTAAGTACCTCAATCCGTTGTATATTTTTCTTTTTTGTTTGAGCCGTGTTGTACAAATTGCACTGGACGGAACTGATACTCGTCTCTCGCGAATTTGTTCTACATGCGCCTGAAAATGACCATGTATCATCGCATGTCGCCCCAGTAAAGGTGACCCTCGCATAGAGGCTTACGGCAGAATTAGACACGTAAATCCGAAGAATTTTTAAATTGCCGTCCGTGCGTGCGGAAATCAAGAGAGCCACCGTCGATGAGAATTTCATCGTCGCGTTTTTAGTTTTGTATTCCGCCCGACTCTCGTGCCGCTAGAAATTCCGCGCATTCGGCAAAGAGTCACGACTCCACATTTTTCCGGTCGCATTTTTCTCACAGCTTCACGGAGATCTTTTAATAATTCATAAATCTCTCGGCCGATTGACAAAAAAATTTCACCCATCAATATCAGTTCGCGTGTTGATGATAACGTTTGCGTATTCTATAAACATCGCGTTTATATCAAGAATTATTCGGTTTTATCAATTATAAATATTTAATCACGGGTATTATTTTTTTTTTCAAGAATCCTCTCTTGATATAATAATTAATATATAAAATCATAAATGTATATATATGTATCACTTAAGTTCGTCGAGTGAGTAAAAAAGGTTTACGCGAATCCGTCGGAATATGCCTGAACATGTAGAAACGCGATATGACCCCGATTCGAAGACAATGAGCCTTCAGACGGGGCTCCGGCTGTTGCGAGAAGAGAGAATTCCTTTCGACACCAAAGACTCGAACTTTGCCGCATAATGGCTGACATACATATATTTTCATCTCGCGGCGCGAGGACAATATCGGACCAGCTTGGCGCGTTTCGTGCGAGTAAAATGTTTTGTGACGCTCCATGTGGTAGCTATAAAACAGTAGGATTTTCGAAATATGAAGGTTGAACTTAAAAGGCTCCTCGACAATGTAAGGAAGCGCAAAAATAAATTAATTATCGAATATATGGCTCATCTTTATTGAAGATTATATTGAGTTTGAAAATTATATTTGCGAGAGGAAAAGAAACCTTGTTATATATTGGATGATTGCATAAGTTTGTGCCCGATTTTCATAGATGGCATTAAGTTACTGCATGATATTACTAATAATGTAGTAGTAACATGTATACAATTTTGCGACTTAATTATATTATAAATTTATCTCGATAGAAAGCCCTCTTATCCCTCCGCACACAAGCAGAGTTTAAGACACACATCTTTGTCACGAGATCAATAATTGGAAAGTATATACACATGTGATATATCAAGCTATTCTGTTGCGTTTTATAAAATTAATTAGAGATAAATAAAAGAGTAATTAATTTTCTGACAAAGTATATATTTATATAATAACGTATGTTATTAATTATTATGTATACTATTAATTTAATTATAATTATAAAATTTACATAATAATATAAAATCATAATAGATTCTTGATAGAAAAACACAAAATGCTTTTCAAATTTCATTCCACTAACGCGCAGTTAAAGACGACGTTATTATCACACGAGGTACTTAGCGATATCTTTTAGCGAGAATATATGCGATAATAAAACCAAGTGGAACCCTGTGTTGGCAAAGCAACGTTATTACCGAGCTTACGTTCTATATGTCCGGTTCGTCGAGTTTCCCCATCGGACAAGCTTTTTGTTCCTCCGCAAGAGCAGCCAATTGATCCAGCTCGTCTTTTTGTCCGCGACGCATTTTTGTCGGAAACAAGCGGAAACAGTGCGCTTCGTAAACACGAGACCCGGAATCGTTACACGCTACACTACCGTCGTTAGGGTGGATTTATAAATAAGTATACGGGGAGAGAGAGAGACCGCACCTTGTCGTTATGGAAATAAATCAGTCAGGATAAATATTCATAATCCGTAGCACACGCATGTGACTCGCGTGACCGTTATAATTAGTCCGTATGCAACAGCGTGCAGAGACTCTCCCATCCGGTTCGAAATAATTGCATTCGATGTCGCGTATAATAGAGATTTGAAAGAGACATGCGAAAGAGGCTCGATATTTTAAAATCACCTTTTGCTGCGCGTACTGTGAAACACCATTAATAGGGTTGCACAAGATTCAAGATAAGATAATATTCGTAAAAATATTGTATTGGTATTGAAAATTTCCGGAAACGTAAATCTGATCTTGAATCTTGGTAACAAAAATCTCGTCTTGTATTGTCTCGATTTTATTACCAATTTTTATCTAATATTGAACAATTGTTTAAAATAATATTTAACAATATATAATATTACTATTTATGTCATTTATTCCCCAAACACGCCTTTTGTAAATAATTATGTATTATTTATTTTGTTTATTGTATGGATTATTTCTAAATGTTTTTATTTATTAAATAAAATCTTTTATGTCTGTATAATATAAGTTATTTTTTCTCAATTAATTTATACATAAATATACCTATTTTAAAAATCAGAATAATTTTGACAAGGCCAATAATTTTAATTTTAATCTTGCTATTATCTTGATAACTAATAAAAAATCTTGTCTCGAATTTTAAAACAAGACAAGACACTATCAAGACTAGTCTTGATATCTCGTGCAAGCCTAACCGTTAATATAAACTCGCTTTACGTAAGCCTTATGTAAAAAATACGAATTGTTCGAGCTATATTTATCCGTAATATATATTTTTAATAATATTTAACGTTCTAAGAATAAATATAAGCGCGCCGTTTGGTGAATTGACCAGCTCAGACACGATAACCAATTTCGCAGGGGATCTCTTCGTCGTTGTGTTCAGTATGGACTGTCGGGAGTCCTTCGAGGAAGCCATCAGGCTGAGGGAAGCGATCCTCGAGACTAAAGTGAGCGCGACTCAAAGTGCCACGAAGAGCAGAAGGAGCCACTACAGTCTGAAAGTCCCTATGGTCATCGTGGGGAATAAATGTGATAAAGATGTAAAGTACGTTCTCTTTCCCCATTCTCTTAACTTTGGTCTTATGAATAATATCTTTTCATCATCGCATCTTTGAGTCGTGTAATTATTTCAACAAATCTCTCGTTCACTTTATAGAACGGTCACGGTAGAAGAAGCCGAGCAATATTGCGTAAGTCAAGATGAATGCTGCATCTTCGTGGAGGCATCCGCGAAGCGAAACTATCACGTGGACGAATTATTTTATCAGCTATTCGTAGTGGCAGGTCTACCTCTGGAGATGGCTCCGAATCATCACCGAAAAGTACCGCTTACCTTTGGCTCGCCAACTATGCTACCGCCGTCGCAGGTAATTAATGATTTAATGCTCGATGCAGCACTTTTAAAAGTTCGTTAAACTATAATTTTCCCAAGATTTTAATCAAACACTCCTGTATTTGAAAGCCTCGCGTAAAATTCGATTAAAAGTCGTCGAAGCGCGCGGGACGATACGGGTGTGTTGTCTTTTCGGAGTCGCATCGCGATCGATTAAACGAGGATTACCTTTCGCGATATCGATAGGGACGGCTGAAGAGTCTCAAAGAGTGACGCTTTTGTTTCCAGCCGCGGCACAAAGCCACTCTCAGCATAAAACGTCGGCTGAGCGATGCTTGCGGCGTCGTGGCGCCGAACGTGCGACGTCCCAGCATAAGAACGGACTTAATGATCATGCGGACGAAAACGTGCTCGCTCGCGGCCGCGAACGAGAACAACACACCGGGATCCAGGATCACGCTTAGAACAGGAAGAATCGAGTCCAGGAAGGCCTGCACGATACAGTGATATTTCAAACAATTGTCACGCGCGCGGACAAATTTCTATAGATATATGAAAAATATGATAACGCGTTTTAAAGCGATCTTTAGAAACGAGTATCACTCTCTATTTATACGATCTTTGTATACTTCTGCCTATTATAATTTTACTAGAATTGTGTACGAGGTACTATCTCTGTTTATTTTAATTTATTGTGTATATAATTAGCGTTATTATTATTATTATTTTTAATCTTTGATAAAAATCGCTCTTCTTCCAATATTTCTTGCAGGACGAGAAAAGTAGTGATAACTGAATTTGTGTTAATGGAAACCTCATATATGCGATCGAAACTTTCAGGTCTACAATTGTCAGACTTCACTGGTAATACGCAGATAACGCGAAACGAATACTCGCGGACGAAGATCGCAAGGGAAAATCATGTTTAAACCGACCACGCTACTCGCCTTAATTAATTAACGGAATATAGCTTTAGCGTAATGTCCCGAAGGTAAATATGTATAATTAGCTTAAGATGTGATCGAGTGAGAGAAAGAGAGATTGAGAGAGGTAAGCCGCTACATTAATTAATCGTCCTCGATCAAACGCTAAACGGGAAATCAATACTTCGATTAAGAGGGATAAGATCGTTTGACATTTGATCGGAGGGTTCTCCGGTAGCAAGATGATTGAGTTGCAAGAGGGAGAAAGAAACAAAAGAAAGAGGGAAAGCCACGTACTCTTCTTATTAGAACAAATTTTTATCGAAATTATTCTGGAAAATTCTTCACGATGAAAGGACGATAATGCAAGATCGAGACTTGTCAGTGTTATGTCGTTATATGAGATTGCAAAAAACACGATGAAAAAAAGCTTTTTATCGAATTGGTTAACTGCGCCCATCGTAGCCTTATTCAAGTTCTGACACATGAAGGAGAGCGTTTATATTTTCACATAAGATCTAGAACGTTATTAATTTCATTAATTGCGCTCGATTAAAGGAATGAATTTGATCGTTTTTCCTTCTGCTGAATTTTTCCGTGTACATCTAGCGGATTTTCGTTCAGGATAAATAGCTCTAAAATAAATTTCATTACATTTATGACACATTTCGTATTTTGTTCGTGCACGGTTTGTCATCTTCGATTAGCGAGACCGCATTGTCAATGGCGAGACACGCATTATATGCCACATGCGTACATATAAAGTCAATCGATACTTTTGATATCTCAATCTTCTTTTTTATGCATCTCAAACCTGTTAATACGGGTCGAGCAAATGCGAAAAAATTTTTCTTCTATCGATTGCATTTGCACTTGAAAAATATTTAGTTTAATCTTCTTGCATGTTTATTTTAAGCATAATCAAATAAAAAGATTACAAAAATTAAATTCGAATACTTTATATCAGATTTTAGCAACACAATAGAAAATTTATTTATGAAAAAAGCTAACAACAACTTCTTTCTTCTTTCTGTCAAATTATCGAAAAAAGAATAAGCATATTTATTCGATGAGCGAAAGCTATTTAACGAATATGAATTTATTGAAATTGTGTGTATGTGTGTGTGTGTGTGTGTGTGAAATTTTTTTGTTCTTTTAAAAAAATACATTTTTCCTGTAAATTGCACTAAAAAAAAAAAGTTGTTACCTTGACTAAATGCGTTCAACCGATTACTATTTTTTTAATTAAAATATTTAAGTATTTAAATTAAATATGACATATTAAATCTAAAACATGATGTATTTGACTTAAATACTTAAATATTTTAATTAAAAAAATGGTGATCAGTTGAACGCATTTAGTCATGTTAACAACTTTTTTTTTTTTTTCTTAGTGCACTGATTCGATGGATGCATTTGGACCGATGGGACATTATAGGCACATGTAGATTTGTGAGTATCCGAGATATGGATAAGCATCCGTTCTCTTTCCATAGACTCGGCCATAGTTACTCTCTAAGGTACAATCGATGATTTGACCAATTAGGCGGCCCGTAAATCGATTACAACCGAAAGCAAGCGCAGAGCTGTGTTGCTGCAATCGCTAAGAACAAAGTGAAAAAAAAAAAGATTATAGTCGCGAACATGCGCGATTGTGCTCGCATTTTTGTATCAAATAAATGACATTTTCTCCATGTCTTTTTACAATTTTTTGAAACCATACTTATATCTAGTCTCCGAACAAAGCCGATGCTGATATATCGATGTTTTTCTAAAAAAAGAAAAAAAGCAATTTTTCACACCGAAGACAATATTGCGATCAGTTTCCAAAGCGAGATATGGATTTAATAATTGGACGCTTGTTCTCTGATCGCCTGGAGCGAGAAATGGATTTAAACCAGATTTTCATCATTAACGCTGCGGGCTACGATTTGTCGATTATCGCCTCCGGCAATTCTATCTTATTGGTTTGATCGATAACTCTTCAATCGAATTTTCTCAACTATTAATTGCTTCGTTATGGCGGAATAGAAATAATTGTTATAACTAGATGAAAACGATATAAAACTCAGTGCATTCATTAAATTTTCGAGAAAACTTCATCGCGCATTGAGATAATTTCAGCAGAAACACGTCTGATTGTGATTTTATAATTAAAATAATATAAAATGGCATCACATAATTTAATGTGTTTTAAAATTGTATATTTATAATTTTTTTCAATTTTTCAAAATTATACAATGTATTTCTCCTATAACAAAAAAAAAAAAAATTCTTTTGAAAATATAAGTATTTTAATTAAATCGATGTATTTTTTCGCGCAATTTCCACGTTTCAAAATTTTTGCGTTAAATTTTGTTCTAAAGTCGTATTTTAAAGATTTTCAAATGCACATGGTAAATTAAATTACACGAAAATGCGAAAAGGCATTAAATATTTAATTGATACGATTGAAACTTTTGATCGGAAAATATATTTTTGTAATAAATATTGGCCATTTATTTGCATTTTTTGACGTTTTCAATAAGAAAAGATCACCAATTATTCTCGTTGAAACTAAAAGCACTAGAGAACCGTTTTGTTATCTGAAAACTAACACAAGCGCAACAGTTCAATAAAACTAGAACAAAAAAAGACTTGAACGAGTTTTCGTTGTTGATTGAAAACAGCGACACACAGAAATAGTACACTCGGGGTAACCGTGTTAAAAATACCGCGTCTCACAAAGTATGCTAACAATAAGATCTTCTTTTAACTTGATAAATTAATTTAATAATACAAAGTATATAAATACTTCTATAATTATTCACTTTCTCACAAATTTAACAGAAATTTTCGATATTAATACATCTTGCATTTTATGATATCAATCAAGGTAAATATTTTGTAAACTATCTTGCAATATTTTTTTACGACATTTAAATCATATAGCTATTTTTTCAGATGAAGAAGATAAACATGTTATAACTTTGCAGTTATTTTAATTTAATGCTTATCTAGAAAATATACATATAATTTATATTTATACTTTATTTATTTACATATATTTATTTTGTTAATTACTTTAGCGATAAATTCCATTTAATTTTATGTATGTTCAAAGAAATTAATAGACAAACACGAGCATTAATATTAATTTTAATGATATATGTATATATGTATATATGTATATTACGTAGATTTCCCATGGGAGATTCTCGGTGAAAGATTGAAGACGTTCAAACTTCTCTGATTCAAAATTTACATTTTGTCAAGGATGTATGACTCATGAGATAGGTTTGAAAAAAGCCATCACCGTTAACAGCAGTTTGTATTTAGGAAATGGGCACGATTACACAACATACGCATTCCACGGTCGTGGAATGTTTAATTAAACTCTGACGAGAACTTAGAGAGAATTCCAGACAATGTGCGACACAACAGAGATCTCTGTATACGTACAATTTATACCTTTGCAACGCACTGTTGAACCGCGATATTGGTTTACAAATTTAATTCCACGCACAGCGTGGTTTATCTTACAAGATTGTTTTGATGAAAAAAAGAACTATTGCTTAAACATGAAATAATAATATCTCACCTTGACAATTTTCATATGCAATCGTTTTTCTGATCGGGAAGATTTTTTATTGGAAACACGCGTAATAGCAGAATATATCCTATTCGTAATTATAGTAATGCTAACAATTATTAATTTTGTCGACAGCTATTGACACGATTTAGTTTAATTAATATAAAATATTTTCCCTTTGTTAGAAATGAAACAATACAAATTATATGAAACTATATTGACATCGTAAATATGCGTAAATATATTTCTATGGCACCAATTATTGTATTTCGAATGGCACTATATATGTATATATATTTTCGTGTTTTTAAAATGTTCATTTTTCTTTTTAACATTTTCTTTAATGTTTTGAAATTCTCCAATACATCTCTTTTACAAAAAAAAAAAAAAAAAAAAAAATGTAATTAAAATGACGTAATATACTCTCGCGCAATTTTTGCGTTTCAAAATTTTCACATTCGACTTTTTCTTAAAATTGTGTTTCGAAAATTTTTCCATATACATTGTAAATTCCAGGATAACGCGAGAAACGAGATTATAAATATATTTGAAAAATGAAAGGAGCGTAACGTTTCCAAAAAACGATGCATATTTTCGCAACAATTTCCGAAATCGCATTTGATTTTTTTTTTCCTTTTAAAAGCGCAGGAGGATGTTATCTACTAACCACCAACGATCACCCTTTCATCAACGCGCATGCACGCCGTTGCCTATATCGACCTCTTCGCTTCTAAACACGCGCGTTAAGAGCGCAAGCGTGTTAGCTGTATGCCTGTCCGCCACGTCGAAATACATCGGCAATATCTCGAGTGCGGGTGGACGCGAATCAACGCGATCGGATAACGACGGCGAAAATTGTTAAAGCCACGAAACGATAATATCGTTTCGATAAAGCGTTCTCTGAATAAAGATAACATACGTAGCGTATCGTTAAAACAGTTTGCGCAACGGTCGCGCGCTAGTCGTGAAGGCTGGCATCGAACGAGCGTGTCATGGACTTCCTCTTATATAAGTACTGCGTCTCGGAATTTATACACACACGATAGTATCAGTGCGTTCGTCACGCAGTGAGCAGTCGCGGTAGATAAACGCTCACCGGCATATTGCCGCGGCTGATTCAATGCGAAAATTACAAAACTTAAAGTGCAATTGTGAGAATTATTAAATAATTACAGACATAAAATCGCAGTATAGGAGAAAAACCGCGTTGGGATAATTTCATTTAGATTTATGTCAAATCTATGAGATTGAGTGATAACTAGAACGAGAATATTTTTGCTATGCTGAAAAAGTAAGTAAAAAAAAAAAATTTATATATATATAATATATATCTTTTAGAGTTATACTTTTGTTAAAAAGATTGAGGAATTAAATTAATTGAATTAAGACAATTAAAAGGTGTTAAACTTTTTCCCTATATTTTTTGTAATTGTATTCTTTTATAAAGAATATATGAATTAAAGAGAATTAAAAAAAAAAAAAAATCTTTTACGCGTGCAAAAAATAAGATATATAAATAAAACTTAATAGTTTTTATTTTAAATTTAAATAATATCAGCTTAATGATATATCAATATGTTACAAAGAGATGAAAGATCTCAAAAACAAATTCCCAATTTGATTATAATATATATTTTGTTTTACCTAATTTTTTTTCCAGGACGATTACAGATAGTATATTGTAAGAAGAAGTTTTAAAAGTGTCATCGATCGATCGAGATATTTTGCAGCAATGTGTCACGATGCGGTTTGAATTATATTATCCGCGATGTTCGTAACAGCTCCTCGAGATAGCGAGTGAAAGCCAAGTTTATATTACAATTTACGATCTAATTCGCTTTTGAAACTCCGTTAAAATGGTTGCCGATGGACATAACAGAAACATCTTTACCTACGACTCGTTGGTACACGCGATATCCGGTGCAGCGGTGTGTATATTGTATTTTATACGATATCGTACACGTGTGTATTTCCACGCCGAAAGTAACTTTGACATTTCGACATTTCAGGGTAGCGTGATCGCGATGGCAGCCTTCTACCCTCTGGATACCGTGCGAAGTCGTTTACAATGTAATCCATATTTATGTCTATCGAATTTATATACGTGACAAGCCAATTTTGTACTTGTTTCATTTACAATATGCATTGAAACATCGGCAACAAGCTTTCGATAAATGCGATGTCACTTTTAAATAATACTCTGTTATTCTCACGACTTCATTACCATTAATGCTTGCAACGCGCATATTTAATTACATTATCATGTTTAATTGTGAATATTCATATTATTTGCACGTTTTATAGGTTTGCTTTTTATTTATGAAAACGTTTATGCTTATTTATAATTATTTTTTATACAGTTTTATAAAACGCTACAAAATATGGTATTATTATTTTAGATATAATAAGAATAAGATTAGAACATTTAATATAAAGTATACATACATTTATAATATACACAGTGTGTATATTTTATATAAAAATATTTGAAATATATAATGATAATAATTTAGTAACAATTGTAATAATTGTAATAATAATTTTATAACAACGCACGGAAAATAGAAATATAAAACGGCGTAAGAAATCTTTGTAAAGAGAGAACGGTACATCATTACATATTACACAAGTCTCAATCATTACAATATTTATATATAGTTCTCATCTTTTCCACACTTTAATTTACATAATGATCTTATGAAGAACCTGTTCTTCTATTTGTAGTGGAAGAGGGACGACAATCGAAAAATACGTTGGCGATTATACGAGAACTCGTTGCGAAAGAAGGACCGTACGTATTTGCAAATATGCTTTTTTGTGAAGAGGGATCCACGTGTCTTTCTTTTGAGCGAATAAATGTCTCATAGAAATTATAATCAATATTTCTAAAAAATAGAATAAAAAAACTTGGATGAGAAATTATTCTGCATTATCAAAATTTCGAAACATATGATTGAAATAATTTAATTGTCATTCGTTTCTTCAAGGTGGACATTATACAGAGGTATGGTTCCTGTTCTGCAAAGCTTATGCGCGAGTAATTTTGTTTATTTCTACACATTCCATGGTTTAAAAGAATTGAGAAGCAGAAGAAACCAAACGGCTGGCAGCGACTTGTTTATCGCGTCGATCGCTGGTACAATTTCAATTCATTAATTATTTATAGAGAGAATTGCTTGAAATTGTAATCATGTTTTATATAACAACATACGTTTTTTTTTTTTTAAGCAGATAAGTAAGGCATTGAAAGTTTTTAAATTGTAAGTGATTAAGAAAAGATAAATTAATTAAAATATAAAGTATGCAAAAATAATAATATTCTTCAATTTATCTTAAATATACTTTATTTACAAAAAAAAATTTAATTGATGAGGATGACATATATATAATAATATTAATAATATTGAATATTAAAGCACGTTGTATTGGAAGATTGAAAAATGGAAAAAAGAAAAATGAAAAGAGTATAAAAGAAAAGTAAACTTTGATCAAACTGCTAACTTTATTACATGTAATATTGTTAGAAACTTTAAGACACCCTCTAAATCTATTTCTATCTATTCCAGGTATAATCAATGTTCTTACGACAACACCTCTGTGGGTTGTGAACACGAGATTGAAGATGAGAGGTATCGAAGTTACTCATCCAGAAAGAAATAATAACGAATATACTACTTTGTACGGTAGGTATATTTCATATGAATATGCATGTAATATATGTCACATAATTATTTGTCATTATTTTCTATATTTTCAATGGTAATTTCAATAATACTTTATTTACATCTCAATCAATATTAATGCACCACGTATACATCTTCTGTCAGACGATGTATGCGTCGCTAATATGTATATGGAAATAAGCGTCACTATATGCTGGGAACGTTTGCGTCACCATTTAAAATGCGCTTACGACATTCAATAAGTGGCGTGATATTGCATTATATTGAGGGCAAATAAATTATCTTGCGAGTTTATAAACTTAACACACAAGAAATCAGACATAAATATTGAAACATAATATAAGAAAGTTAAATGAGAGTCCATAATTTTTTTAACAATAGGTTTATTATTAGTTGCAATTATTGTAAAAATCTTGCGCACTTATCTTGCATTTATATATATGCCAATTAAAAATGCATTAGGTGAAAAAGTCTGCATATTCATTGGAAATGGTATAAATAATTTATTAGAGGCGATAATTTTTTGGATTTTAGAGGAAGAAAGGGAAAGAAAAAGAGAGAGAGAGAGAGAGAGAGAAAGAAACTAGTTATTATTTATGTATTTAAATTATTAAATATATTATTTAATTAAATTTATTAAATTATCTAAATTTATAATAAAATTAATGAAATTAATAAAATTTATTAAATTTGATTACATTTAATAAATTATTAAACATATATTGTGTAAAATATATATTCCTTTAAATTTTTAAAAGTCAATATTCCAAAAACAAAAAAATTTTTTAAAGATTTTTTTAAGATATTTTTTATTTTCAAAATTATTCTGTAATATATTAGTTGTCATGTAATGTTGTTTCTATCTGCACATTGTTTTTATCTGTATATTAGATGCTAGATTATATCATCATTTTTTACAGACGGTCTCATGCATATATGGAAATACGAAGGTTTGAAACATCTGTGGGCAGGAACATTGCCGAGTCTCATGCTCGTCGCGAATCCCGCTATACAATTCATGACATACGAGAGTATCAAAAGAAGAATCAATGTATCTCTCGGCGGTGCTCAGCCACCGGCATGGGTTTTCTTCGCTATCGGTGCGATAGCGAAAACGATTGCTACGTCATTAACATATCCTCTGCAGCTTGTGCAAACTAAGTTGAGGGTATGGATAAATTACAATATTAATGACATTTTTAGTTTGTTTTCTAAAAATTAACAAATGAACTTAAATAGAAAAATTATTGCATGATTTTAATCGATAAATATTGTAATTTCAGCATGGACACAAGTATCCTAATTTACCTCCAAACGCAGGCACGTTGCAAATACTATTCTACATTCTGAAGTAAGTGAAAATATGTTCATTTATATGAAAAATATATTATTTATGTATTTTATTTATTTTATTTACTATTTTACTTTGTGTATTTTTTTATATAATTTGTGAACCATTAACGAATGCATGATTTTTGCACACAGGAAGCAAGGGATAGCTGGATTGTACAAAGGAATGGAGGCTAAACTTTTGCAAACTGTCCTCACAGTCGCCTTGATGTTTTTGGCTTACGAGAAGATCGCACGATTCGTTTTCCGTATACTTTTACATAAGCCTATTCTCAGATAACGATTTGTTTTTAATAATAACACTACTAGGTAACCTTAAGTTATATAATCTTCAAATCAAATGCGTATTTACGAGTATAAATACGTACATACAAAATTTATACATTCCTATGAATGTTATTTCTTTTGTAATCTTATGGGACAAGTATAAGATATTAGTATTAAAATTATTACAATAAGGCAATCTCTTTCATACACAATTGAGAGTTTAAAAGAATTTATATCAATTTTCACTTTTCTGATTATCTTTATATATGAAATTATATATGAAATATATATAGAATTATATATGACATTAAATAAATAATTAAATGGGGGATAAATAATTAAATGCACATTTTGTATACTTCATACTAATCATCAATTAAAAAAACATATGTCAAGCTGACCAGCCAGAAATTAATTGCATAAATCAAGGAATCATTCGATAATCGAATTGGTGTTGAAACGTGCGATTAATAGTCTTATCGATGACAACGTCTCAGAAAGGAATGATTAATCGGGCGACGGAATTTATGAGAGTATTTAAGAAAAATGTGAACGTACTTGCGTGAGATACTGGCGAGTTCACGAAAATCACATCATCGTTTTCGACCACAACTTCGATACAAATTGAATCATTTGGTGCCGCCGCTTTTGCAAACGCGTAAAGCAAATGCAAGAAAGCAGGACAAAGAGGCGGAATGCGTAAATGTCATCGCGTGTCGCGATTACTCCTACAAGATCGAGCGCAGGCGATCTGAGGCGATATTAAAACTCCTGGCTAAACTTAAAATACGCAAATCATCTAAAAGCCAAGCGCAGTCTAACAGTTGCAAATCCGTGACTTCCAAGTAAGAATTAGTAAATATAAAAAAAAATTGCTCGATTTTTCAAATTAAAAATAGAAATGTAAATAACATAATGTACTGGATTTTCTTTATTATTATTAACGTTAGCAACAGCTTTGATATCAATATATAAAATAATCTCAAAATGTTTTGTGCATTTCGAATATTTTTGATATTAGTAAACGCTTTAACTTTTTTATAGCTTTTTTGTGTGAATATTAATTTTTATTAAATTAAAAGTGAAAGATAGAAATAAATAAAAATTATTATTGAGAAAAACGAATGATTTTAGCTATAGCGTCAGTCATGCTGGAGATACGATGAATCCACCGTCGCGTCGCAGTACACGCGAAAATGCAATTAACAAAGAACCGACCGACACGATAGTTGCTACGAAAAGTAAATTGGAATCAAAACCCACGGTCATATCCTATGATTATGAGGCAGCTATTAGTCAGCCCGATATCCCCTCGAAAATTGATAATAATACGCAGAACCCGAGCTGGTCGGACTCCAGCGACGGATTATCGGCGCCGATCAAGAAGAGAAGTCTTTATACTCGCGGAAAAGTAAATGTAACTACTAAAAAGAGAGGCATTGTTTTTAAATCGAAAATACAAACGAAAAAGGTTACGAAGATTCATCCGCAGCAAATTTCCAATGTCGTCGAGATTAAAAAAGAATCGATATCTTCCTCGGAAATTACTCGAGATACTGAAAATTTTGGAAAAGAAAAGATTGACGCTGTTACTGCGAGTCGCGAAACATCGCTTAATCTTCATCAAGTTTGTCTTAACAATTTTTTTTCTTACGATTAGATCCTCTATTAACTTTGCATTAATTTATGTAATATTTAGAAAAATTTGGTGCATTCGAGAGACATTCAAAAGCCGCCAGAAATAGCGGAAAATGATAAAAACTTTATGAACGTAGTTGTTCGCGCATCTCAAGAAAATTCATACGACGAAGAAAATTCTAAAAAAATTGATAAAAATGCAAGATTGTATATTTCACAAAATAAGACTAGCAAAATTCCGCGCATAAAGCCTAATTCCTTTTCATCTGCATTTGAAGAATCTCATGTTTATTCAGTATAATTTTTTGATATATCTATTATCGATTAAAATATTTAGCTTATTAAGACACTTATTTTTTAAATTTCTTGATTTTAAATAACAGAATAGAAAAGTGCCAGTGAGGAATAAATTAAAATGTTTTGTAAATATGAAATCACCCACAGAATACAGTGAAGAAAAAAAGTTAGTGTTCGAATATATAAAATATATAAAATAAGAGAATGTGGCAAAGAGAGAGATTGTAATTAGTAGAATAAATGTACCAGTATATAATCTCGTTAAAGAAAAAGAAAATATTACATCTTATATTTATTTATATAGAAAACAATATAATTACATTTTTAAATATAGGGATATATATACAATATATAATTACTTATTTTTAATTAATTTATTACAAACGATTATAAATTTATTAAAAACGATTATTTACTGAAACAGCTGTTTACTCATGCT
>NW_021850487.1:181558-232446 GCF_003651465.1 Formica exsecta
CCTCTCTTATCGAAGCAAAATATATATATATAATTTAAATTATCAAATAATCTCTATCAATATACACACAATTTTAGCGAGTTTGAAGAAGTATTAAGGAAGGAAACTTTGAAAATAACTGACTATCAAAAAGTAAATACTAAAAACATATTGCAAACCGTTCAGGAAAATTCAATGTAAGTCAAATGTTTAAAAAAATAGGTATTGACTTATTCTATATTTTTTCGATATAATAATTTTTGTTTTTAGAGTATAAATAACAGATAAAAATACTTTCTATTTAGGAATAGTTGGTATCCCGAGAAAAGTTCAGAAATGGATGCTGACGAAGAACTCGAAGAAGATTCACCGAGAATCGAATCGCCGATAATTACTGACGATGACCCACGTTCCGCCACATTATTAAAAAGCTTAGCATTAAAATGCGATTGTCATACTAGTCGATGTACTGAAACTGAATCTTGGAGTTCTTCCGAAACGAATAGATGGAAAAAGTAATATATATATATTTATTTTGTAAAATGTGTGGAAAACTCTTCCAGCAAATATATTTACAGCAAAAATTTATATGCAGGAATAAATCAATAAAACATCGTAAATTCATCGATATGGATTCTGAAGATTTGGATTTAATGTCGGATTATAATGCCATTAATTATAAAAATGTTCACTCGAACGGAAAGAATAATCGAATGTCAAATTTTGCTGGTCATGTTATGAAATCATCTTCAGCTAAACCCGCAAAAATTCAAACTTATCAGACAACTAGTTTTTCCTTTTTTAATGTGTTTTTTGATATCGTTTTCTGGCCTTTTGTTTTCCTCCGCGCAAAACAATAACATTATTATATAATATTGTGGAAATCTGTTATTAAGTGACTTATCAATGCATAAAAATTCACGATAAAAGATATTTTTTATAAAAATAAACAACAAACTGTCTTTAAAATGAATCATAAAAAAAAATATATATATATTTGTGTAAATTTTTAAGTATTTGCAAAATTTGTATATAAATCATTAATTTATCGTTCATAAAATAAAATTTAAAATAAATTATGTTTTTTCAAGAGAGAAAATATGATAAAAATTTATATAATAATTCATACAGACAAGTCATATAATAATTGATTATTGCAAAATTCAATTATTTTACTCACTTTGTATAACAGTCATATATCATCCTGCAACAACAGCTAAACAGTATGAGGAACAACACAGCAGCATCTGAAAATATTTATACGATTATTCTTTGTCATATATTATTTTCAAACTATTTTTTTACAAAATAGAAATTAAATTCTTTAATTTTATTCTGAATCATTTACTAAGAAAATATATACCTTATGCAATATACCTCGTTAATATATGCATATCATTTTTTGTTTCGGGTCACACACAAATAATTACAGAATTACGACATTTATATCTAGTGATAATCTTACACTCATTACATTTTCGTTGCATTTTGCAAAAAAGATAACTTGAAATATGTAAAGGCAACTTTTTTTGATCGATTCGAGAACTACGGATATCGTCGATGCCGAGAAATGGCAAGAATTGTATAATATTAATTATATACACGGAATTTAACATGTTACCCCAAACATACGACACTTTACATGAGACTTACAATCATTTCTCGCACCAGAGATTCTATTATGACAACAATTCTTCTTTCTTTGTGACAAAAATTGCGAAAAACACTCGGATCGAAACGTTCGGATGCGACTGCACGATCCACCGACGCGTTCTATGACTGCGGTTCGAAATATATCGAAAATATTGCGATTCTCGAAGTATCGAATCAGTCAATATGGCGAACCAAAGCGCGGTATTCAGGTCGCTGCGCCTCTCGCGGCGAGAGGCGAGAGTCTCGCCTCCTCTCTCTCTCTTTCTCTCTCTCTCTTACTCTCTTCACCTTCATTACAATCATAACATGGACGTGGACACGGCGAGTGACAATACGTCTATCGACGACAAGATAGACGACTTTTGCGAGAATCCCACGCGAGATGCGTTAACGGAGGGTCTTATGAGTCTTTTGAAACCTACGGTGGATCAGCTGGACGATAGAATTCGCGCCACAAGGTGATGTCATTTTTCGTTACTATTCGATCCAGCGCCCATACAATAATAACATTTATTTTCTTTTTCGCGTTTCTTTTTGCAAAATTTATGACTTTATTATTCTCACATTTCTTTCACGACACGTGATATTTAATTGCAAAATACATGTTTGTTCATTAAATCGTGACGTTAAAAAATGGTGGTTTATTTATACGCATACAAAATATACTTTATTGTTATCTACTTTTTACAAGAATTCCCGAGTATTTTAAAATTCAAGTTTAATTTCCGTGTACAATTATTGGAATGTTGTAAAATGATATGTTTGTGCATTTATAATCTATATCGAGTTGTTGCATACAAAAATTACAGAGTTTATTATTTTTACACATAAGTATTCTTTTTCTTATAGGATATGTCAAATAGAGTTGAAGCAGCGGATTGAATCCTTAACAGAGGAACTTCAGAGAATTAACGAAGCATTACAATATCCGATGGAAACAGATTCTTATGTAAAGAAACTTATCAACGCTAAGCATAAAATTACCATTGTTAGCAATATCTTGCAAACCACTCAAGAGCGATTAAACAAAGTGCATCAAGCTGTTGAAAAGAGCACTGCTAAGAGAAAGACACTCTTGGATAATAGTTCTGCATATAGTAGTACTACTGTTGACCCGGATAAAGAAGAATCAACCAAAGCGGAAGCTGATAAACAACAATAATTTTCAATGTAATTAACTATATTATTAATAGTTTATTTTCAAATTATTACTTAACATTAACTATTTTGCAAATTTTATAAAAATACTTCTTATGATTTTTATCATACATAATGGAAACTCCAGTAGTTAATCTATCAGATGAAGAACTCAAGACAGTTTATGATCCTTCCGAAGATTCGTATCTTTTAATAGATGCTTTGGAAGCAGATTTAGAGATTCTGCATGCGATGAAACCTGTGATTTGTTTAGAGATAGGTAGTGGTTCTGGTATAGTTATCACAGGTCTAGCAATGGCATTGAAAAGATATAATGCTCATTGTATTGCAATTGATATAAATCCTGATGCATGTAGGGCCACCAAAAGAACTAGTCTGGTTAATTCTGTTGATATAGATGTTCTTCACATGAATTTGTTAGATTGCATACAGATTAGATATACATTTGATGTTATTTTATTTAATCCACCGTATGTAGTTACAGAATATGAAGAAGTGCTAGACAATAGACTTATATTTAAGACTTGGGCAGGTGGCAAAAATGGTAGGCAAGTTATGGAACAGATATTTACTACGATTCCCAAAATCTTATCAGACTCAGGCTTGTTTTATTTGGTCGTTATTAAAGAAAATGATCCTGAATATATACTGAGTGTTTTCCAAAAATTAGGTATGTCTGGTAAAATCATTCGTGAGAGGAAAGTAAGAGGAGAGTACTTATATATTTTACGTTTTTGTAAAGTTAGGTCAGATGAAATAAGTTAACATTACATTAGAGATATTAGACATCTATAGATATTAGGGATGTAATATCTTTTATACTTTTAATATTGTACAAAGAATAGGATATATTATTTCATTGATTTTATGCGTTCATGTACTCAATTAATTTCTGTAGTGATGAATTATGCTGAAGATAGAACAACACTGCATTTACTTGAATCATGTACATATTTGTTGTACGCGTAAAACGTTATTTAGATTATAAAATATTATGTACCATAAAAAATTACAATTAATATAATATTATATTATATTCCCTAGAAATATAATATAATTCCTTATCCATATATTTTTATTCCATCTTTAGGAATTAAGAAATAACGATCGTGTACTTTCGTAAAAGAGGATAATGATAACGAGACAGCTTTTTTTTACAAATATCATAATTTATTTAAAATCCTTAAGATCTACATTGTCATCGAAGTATGCAATAAATACCATATCGTATCGGTATTCAATGTTACGCAAAATGAGCACTACCGTTATCCGAGGATTACACGAGTAGTTTGTTAGATTATATTCGTAAACTGATATGTAAAATATGGCTGCACACCCCTGTCGAGTAAAATAAATTTATCATGTTCTGGTAAAAAAATTAATTGTATCAAAATTAATTTACGGAATTAATATACGGAAACAACGAATTAAAAAAAAAAAAAATTGTCTCAATTTGTCATAATTGTAATAACAATTGTTCCAGACATTTCGGTGTATACTTTTTTCTTCGGCGTTTCTCTATCAATTCCTTGGCAGGAAAAATGATTACGAAGCGATGAAGGGTAATGTTCGCTTAAGCATTATTTGATTACTGGCACGCGTTTATCGTTTGCTACGCAACTCCTTTCCTAATGTTACGATAGTAACTATCGAGGTGTTGTAAATAATATCCTCCTACGAATCCACAAATTTTGTTCTACGAATCCGTTGCAATTTAATATAAAACACAGCCGCGCTTATGATCGCGACGGAGAGCGTGCTCAACATAAGAGAGAAAGTCGTGTAAAAGCCACCGTTGCTCATGCAAACATCTTTCTCCTTTATCATCGTCTCGACGGCCGTTTCCTCCATGCTCTCCAAGACCTGGCTGGACGCTGTGCTTAAGTCGTCTAGCATGATCACTTTGAAACGACGTCCGACACGAACCGGGTCCGATAGCAAAACCGGGTTCGTGGAAGTGTTTGTAGATGTGTACATTACCGATCGACGACGTCTACCTGGTTCGATTTGCTAAAACAAATTAATTTATATATATAATACGAACTATATAAAAAATGGAAAGAAATTTAAAAAATGTAGAATAATAATGTGAAATTTTTAGAATTATATGTCATCAATATTTTTGGTTTTAGAATACATATTTTAATGTTAACGGATAATATAGATAGATAATAGAAAATTATTATTTGACTTTTGTGTGCGTCTTACTTGATCGCCTTCTGGACAGGGCTCGCAATCCGTTTTACATAGCTCGACATTGCACTCGATGAATAGGTCCATAACGTCAGGGAATTTAAAAGCTTGGAAGAACGCGTAAGCAATGATAGAAGCGCCTGTACTTCCGGTATCGTTTGTCTTCTGGAAGGCACCGAATAGCTTCGGCTTCAAGATGCAGCCTCTTTCGTCGGTGAGCTGCAGCATGTTGGTCGAGGCCTCATCTCGCGCCACACAATCGCGCACCTTGAAAAAATAATTATATCTAATTAAACATCGTTGGTTTTTAATCCATATTTTTTATTTGTGATTGAAAATAAATTTGTCTTAAAACTTTGTTATTTAAAAAATAATCATAGAACGTCGAGAAGTAATCCATAATTATTTTTTGTGTATTATTATATTCATCTTTATTACTTTGTTATAAATTGGTGCGTACCTGAAGATCGAAGCCAGGATCGCCTTCCACGGAGACGACTAAGGTCATTGTCTCTCCGATCTTTACTAGTCCATCGGCTGCAGGTGCGAAAGGTCCTCTACCGATTTGAATATCCAGTTTGGCTGTAGCCGTATCGCCACTAAAGGTAACGATCTCCTGGTTCAACATGTCCACTGAGAAGTTTACTGTTAGGGCTTTGTTAATGTTTCCTTCCCAGAGGCATCGTACTCTTCGCACTGTATCCCAGACTTCTTGTATACCCGGTTCGTTCTGAAGCGATAGATATGTTTTATATCGAGGTGATTTTTTGTTTCTTTCTAAAGTAAATCGAGGACTTGAGAAAATAATAAATTTTGTTGGCTCGATCCCGTTTTACCTGCAATACAAGAACGTTCTCCAAGTAAGCTTGACCGGCTTCACCCTCGAAGTCATTGATGAATTGAGTTCCGCACGAGTCTAAACTCACGGTAAAGGAATATTTCGTTTGGCCCGAGTTCTGTTCCACATACCTGCATTCCGGGTTCATATAGAATCCCTGAAATTCGAGACAGAGTCGATAGATTATTACCAATGAGTTTTGGTACAAGAGATTCTCGGTTGTCCGATGTTTACCTTAGAATAAATAAGGCCGTCGAAAGCGCGATTGAATTCGATATTGATCGTCATCATGGTTTTACTGCACTCGACATCGAGACTATGAATATGCGGGGGATGATTGAGATCGTCATCCGCGGCGACTTGACGATAAAATCAAATTGTATTCTCTCACATCACTATATTATACATATTATAACTCCAATAGAAAGGAGAACATACCTCCAGTAGTTTCTCCTGAAGTAGTGGCTGGAGTTCCAGTTTCGGGAACTCCTGGTACAGCAGTACCAGTGCCGGCTTCACCTGGTGTAGTGAAGGGAGGGAACGGTCCAGGGGTGGAGGGTGCATATCCAGTCGAAGTAGATCCCCCGCTTGGGGGATAACCTGAACTGGGATATCCTCCACCACCCTCGCCAGGGGTGGGAAAACCCGGTGTGGGCCGCTCCGATGGGTAGCCGTATGACGTGGAGAAGCCACCTGGAGTCGAGTATCCGCCTGTAACCGGCGGTTGTAATGTTCCAGGGCTACCTCCTGACGAGTATCCTCCCGCAGTGCTGCCAACACCGCCGGAAGATTGGTAGCTGTTGCCCGAAAATCCATCGCCGCCACTCGTGGACCCTGGCAGAGATGGTCTCGGACTGGTCGACGGGAAGGATGGCGCTTGCGGCGAAAGGTAAGTACTCGACGATTCCGGGGCGTTCAGCGGCGGGAAGGCCGACGAGCCCGCGTTAGAGTATGAGGGTTGACTCGGCCGAGGGTTGTAGGACGTGGAGCCGCCGAAACTTGGCGGCACATACGTTGACGAAGGTTGCTGGCTGCTGGGAAAGCTCGGTCTCGGGGTGGAGTACAAGGGCTGTATGGAACCCGGGTAACCGCTAGTGTTCGGCGGGGTGTAGAGCGACGACGGCCTCTGAACTGGAAAACTCGTCACCCCCGATGGCTGGAAGGGCCGGGGTTTCTCGGGCGGTCGTTGGGTGCTGAACGGCGGCAAGTACGCATTTGAGTCCGATTGCTGGCGAGCTGTAAGAAAACGTGGGCTCGTCGAGAGTGAGAATCCACTGATGCTTCTCATCGACATAATGACGATGTGAATGAAAAGTATTGCGATTGAAAAACTGTAACTTTCCAGAAAAAAATTTATACGACATATTTATACGATAATCTTTTATCAATTTTATATAACAGAAATAAAATATTAAGTAAAATGCAAAAATTCTAATTAAAAATGCAATTGCAATACTTTTAATATCGATGCTGTTGATAATATTATTGAAGTCTGTGAATATAGTTACCAATTTGTTAAATAAGTTTCATTAATTTCTATAAATATTTGTGCGCGTTCGTCTCTGTCTCTTTGAATACAAAAACCATTTTTAAGAAATATAAGTAAAGATAGTGAAATATATACATGCTCGTGAGTTAAGTCAGAGTGCATTGACTTGACATCAGTGCGTTGTAAGAGAAAATAATTCGTTGTCGGTCGGATTAAGCGTGTATGAAAGCCAATCTCAGCATCGAACATGAGGAAACTTCCGTGACGTCAAGGTGTCATAACAGAAATGATTGATTAGTAGCGCGGCGAGTTATGGATTAATAATTTTGCGCGTCTATAACATCTAAATCGGTGCGACGACTGCGTCGGCTGCGCATAGTCGCAGCTTTTTGCGCACGAAATCGCAATTTACGTCCGTGGGTAGCGTCCCTCTGACCATCAGCGGCACTGAACCGTCTATAAATCAGCGCGCAGCGTCAGATTTGCTAAATTCGATCGTCGTGGAGAAACAAAAAAAAAAAAAAAAAAAAAAAAAAAAAAAAAAAGAAGAAGGAAGAAATACTCGTTACTCGCGCGTATGGCGATGGGGACGGCGGCTTCGTATCGCGCCGTTTCCCGTCGACGGCTGAAAGTCGGAAACCTACTTTTACGTGCGCCCTGCTGGTAGATCCCCTGAATCCACTCTAGGATATTTTGCGCCATCACGTCTGCCGGCGATGATGGGGCAGCAGCCCGTTGGACTCTCGAGCGAGCTAATGAATTTCAAACCATTCGTTTGTGATCAGGTTCGTATTTTACCACCGCAGAACAACTGTACCACCTCTCTCCTCCGCCGAGCGGACTCGCAAGAGTCCCTTCGCATTTTTCTTACCGGGATCCGCGTCCGGGGTTCTCACGAAGAGCGCGTGACCGCCGAAATCCTGGCCCACCGCTGCACCGGAGAAAGCGACGACGAGGATCACCGCGATGAGTCTCATCCCCGTCCTGTAAATTTTTTTTTTTTTCAGATTTGATATAATTGAAATCTCTCTCCGCAATCACGATACGTCAGTACTCTCGATTTTCGAGCGAAATTTCGTCTATAAAAATAATCAATCCGATCGTGAGATCGCGTTCACGCCGCGAGGGTCAAGTGTCATTGACACGTGGTTGAAAATAGTACATCTAAAGCTATACCCAAGGATGATGAACGGTGAACCGGTCTCGTCGCTCGAAAGTAGAAAGTGATCATTATGAAATCTATGGCCGTGATCGCAGCTTTTGACAGTTGACGTCATCGTGCAGGCGGAATGACTTATTGTGAGAAGAGGAGCGAGAGCCGATGCGCGCCGTGTGATTTCTCCTCAAGGTCTCGGTTTCCGCGTTCTACGACTGTGTAGGTGACACGAAAAACAACGACGCGATTATGAAAATCTATGTATATGCATACACGGTTAGACACGCGTTAGACGCCTCTTCAAGGTCTCCGCGTGCGTGCCGGAATGCGCGAGGAACACTATGTAAACAGCGTATCCTCTCAGCTCGACTTGTTTTCATTTCGAAAGTAACATCGCCGAGGAACCTCTTCGCGGTTTTCTAATTGGCTTGTAATTGCCGGCGGATATCCAAGGTTCGAAATCGCGCAAACGGATGAGATTCATCTGGCAAAGATTAACGTCTGTCGAGGATTATTTCGGCAAGCGATGACTGTACGGATAATTGTCCTGTCGAGCAAGTTGCAATCGGTTGAGTGATCTCCAAGGTCCCGGCTAGCTGGCGAAATTAATCGTAGAAAGAAAAAAAAAGAAAAAAAAAAAAAGAAATCGCTCGCAATTATTTCGACAGAGCTTTAGCGGAAAATTTTGCGTGCGAGCAATGGCGTTCGTTGTTTTAATCTCGGATCGCGACCGTTAAATATCTTTCTTTTACTTAGGAGCCGGCGCCGTTTCCATTATTGTTTGCTTCTTCTCACGTGCGGCTACTTGTATTAGCGGCATGTTTCGTCAGGATGGATTACGCACAAGCATAATCGCACTGTCTCGTTTCACACGTCTCATAAATTCTAGACCATCTTGTTGAGATAATTTATGGACATGTTCGCGTGAGCACTTAATCTCTCATATTTTTGAACATACGAATGTTGTAGAGTCGCTGCTCTCTTCCGTGGATATAAAGCGGCATCCTTTCACGGACGACGACCTTCATTAATATTATAGCGATCGGGATTATCGTGAATCTGGTTTTAAATACGGATTTTTTCTGTTCGCGCGCTTAGTTACGTCCTTCTCTCGCGTAAAACAATGTTATTCTTATCGCAGATGAAAATGTGAGAAATGAGAAAACAGAATCAATAGAATTATCGATTAAAATACAATCGAAAGTTTAATATTTAATTTAATCAATAAATAAATTAATAACTCATAAATATTAATGATTCACACGCATGCGCAATATATAATAATAATAATTATGATTATATTGAAATTAAAATTATGATAATTGCGGCAGTTAAATTGCGCATAGCATCAATCATTCGCACACTTGATAGATAATTTTGGCTCGTTCGCAAGATTGCGAAACATTCGTCGATACACGTGCAAAGTGCGCGGCTTCTTTTAGGCCCAACAAACTTTTTCTTATGTCTGACAATGAGTGTCATCATCAACGAGTGCAAAATTTTACTGTCACTTTCGATTAATCCGATGTCGCGTACTCGTAGGAAGTGCAGGAGAGCGCTTATGCACGGATGCTTTCCATCGCCTTAGTTTTACGCCACGAATTCATCAGTGAAATTGAATCGTGACGCGCCGCCTGCGGTCGTCTCAGACTCGTACGATGCATTCGGATGTATCCGAGCGCCGACGCTGCATCGGATCGTTGCATCGGTGGAGCAAGAGTTCGAGAAGTCAACAGTAGAATCGTGCTCGAGCGAGGTGAAAGGTGAAAGTCGTACCGCGCCGGCTGCAGGAACGTATAGGTACCGGCAAACGTGAGCGTCTTGCTTTTACACGTGTTCAACGTCGGAGATGTATACCGTACGCATCGCGAGATCTATCTATCGTTCAATAAATCCTTCTACAGTCTATAGAATTTTTCTTTTTTTCCTTTACAGATTTATGAGTTTCACGGATTGATAACGTTGTAGATTTTTAATTTTCCGGAATATTATTTTCATATTTTATTCGTCACAGACAGCTGTTGAATTTCCGCTGAATTTTGATAGCATAAATTTCGGATTTCTTTGAATTTTTGATTCCGCGTATGCTCAGTGTGTTTCGTGAATCTAGAATTTTACAGATCCCTACCTTCATAAATTATGAGCTCTGCAAAAACTTCTAAGTCGAAGATTGTTATAGAAATCGACACGCGTATACGTGAATATTTTTCTCAAGTCTCACGATATATTAAATTGCGAAAATAAGTATGAGAGAAGAATTTTCGTTGCGATAGTAGTAGGGGATCGATTGCACAAATTGGACTCCAATTAAGTTAAATTAAATAAAAATTAAGAACACATATGTGTACATAAAATGCGATGGTAAGATAAAACCGGTCGCGGTTTGAGAAGTTAATTCAGTGAGAACAACGAAGAGAGATTATCGCGTAACACATCGCTGCGCACTGTAACAATTTTGATACTCTCGAACGTGACAAACTTTTCACGCGAGATGAGCGCGAACACGTTGGATCAATCAAACGTGCGCGAAAATCGTCATCTCGACGAAGTGACACCTCGTGTCACATTAAAAAAAATTATTCAACGCAATTGTTACAGGCATATAATTCATATTCCTTTCTGCGACGATATTCTCGATCCGGTCGTGGCTCTCCCTCCCCCTCCTCCTCCCCCCCTCGTCGCGTCAGATCGCAAATCAAATTAACGCGCCGGTACTAATTACGCGCTAATTAACGTCCGCCTCTTCCCGCCGTACTCCCCGGCGTTGCGTGGGGAGAGGCGGACTCTTTCGAAATCCTCACCGACTCCGGCGCGTCGTATATTAGGATATCATAATTCGAGTCTCAGAAGAAATAACGGCCGGGGGACCGCCGTCACCGGGCGTCCGCGACGTGCAATTATCGTGTGCGAAATTCGTGTAGCTTTTGCGCAGGCGGCCCGGCCGTAAAGTTGCTGTTTGCGGTCGCGCGATTAGGCAAGTGTAGCATGCACTTGAGACGCTCTGCGGTTTTCTTCTCGCCGCATCGCCGGCCGACGTCGTCGTCGATGTCGGCATTTTAATAACGAGGCGGGACGGCACTCGTTTATTATGGTGGGTTTCATAACGAGCGTCCCGCGCCGAGGAAACTGGGCTACTCGGGGTTATTACGATTTTAAGATTCGATGCGTGCATGTCTAACAGCATGCTCGGTCATCGACTGGGAATTATAACGGTGATCGAACGCGGGTCCCTCTAATAGGTGTGTCGAAATATCTTTAGAATAGATGGTACAGCGTTAAAACTGTGTGAGCGGAGACCTCGGAACGTCACTTGTGATAAGGAACGATTTTATTATTCATGATAATTCAAGCTGCTAGTCGCTGAATGCGACTCCGGAGGATGTAGAATTAAACTTCATTAAAACAAAGTGAAATTCTTCTCATGAAATATCAAACTCAATATATTTCTAATGACTGGCGCAGAGTTCTATACTTTGTAGAGATTATCACAATTATTTTCTAATTATTTGTAGCTATATAATTTTATTTTAAAACATTCTTCTCTCGAAGATATTTTTTTTTTTTTCAACGCGGGATATATATTTTAGAGATATTAAAATAATTTGAGATATATATTTTATTATATTATGAAAGAAAATACGGTATATACAAAGGAATCGTTTCCCTCAATGATGCTACATAAGGCAGAAGATAATGCGTAAAATGAAATTATGGCGATGCATCTTTGCTAGAAGCGCGCGCGAAGTACTTTAACGACGATAAACGCGAAATTGTTCGTAACGTGCGTTTAATTAAATTTGAAATCACGAAGCTGGGCAATCCGCTCGCGATGCGCCGGCCGTTAATGACGCTAATGACGAAACGATTTAAGTAGAGGCAGCGATTTGCGGCCTCGCGGATCTCGCGCAGTGAAAACTGTTACGTCCAATAGGTCTGGGTTACGAGGACATCGATTTCCTTATACATCGGCGTACACATACGCGAACGCTGATGTTCGCCCGTGCTGAAACCGGCCGTGTCGACGTGAAAAATCACCGTCGCCGTGATTTCTACCGTGCAATGTCAGCAATCGGTAGCGACACCAAATACGTAACCTCCGTATAATGCGCGACATTCGGGAAAATGGAATTTCATCCGAACTCCGTATTCGGCGAAAATTCACATTGCGAGAGTGGAATTTTCTGACCGTGTTAATTGACAGGTCGTACATCTTTGCTCCTGTGTCACATTTCGTCGGGCTGATTTTACGCGTTATTGACCCCCTTCGATTTCTCGCGTCGACGAGAAGAAATCCATTCGCGACGATACGTTACGGCGAGCGCTTTTTTTTTTTATCGACTTGGCAAAAATTTATACAGGAGAGAATTTGACCGGAGGTTTTATCCCGCGTCGAGACAATCATCTTTCAACAAGCGTCGTTTGCGAATTTTTATTCAGTTGCAAAAACGTGCCCCACGGCGGGAAAGCGTGAACTTTACTGTTAAATTCCTTGGATGGTGAGATACGCGCGTTTTCAAGCCCAAGTCATTGACATTTAATATTCTTTGCACATGTACAAGCGTGGTCCATTCTCTCTCCTTTTCTCTCCTGTCTCCCTCTATGTTGCCCATCTTTTCTCTTTTTTTTTTTTTTTGTCAAGCTCTTGACACACGTGTCCTTACTATCGTGTATAGTAGTTGTAGAAAACGCATCTTAAGTACCGCGACTAGCGAAAGGATGTCATTGTATAAAGCGACGCTGTAAAAGTTGCGAGATGATTTTGATGTGTGATTCACAATTAGTTTAAAATAAAAGAAAAATATTTATACATCTATGTTTGGAGCAGTTTGTTTTTTAAACATTTTCTTTTAAAAAAATTCAAACATTTTATTCGTAATATTTCAAAACAGAAACATTGATGACATATTTAGATGACACTTGAGTTATTACTGTATTAAAATCTCTGTGCTATGATAAAAAATATCTAGTCTAAAAATCTTTTTGAATGTCATCTCTTGAAACAGGCCATTGATTTGTCGATGCGATGAAAACGAAATTATTTTCTTCTCGGATAGATTTACTCATCTACCGTGAGATTGGTCAAATTATAATTGACATATATAATATTCCAATATTGAAGAATATTTTCAGTCGAGCACATTCGAAATTAATCAAGCACGATGTCAAGAATTTGACTAGAAAGTTTACATATTGCACAACAATTCTCTTGGCATGCTATTATATTCATATAATACACAATTTATATTACTTAACATGAATAAATTGTATACGAATTTTTTCTTTTTAAATGTTGTAATCTCAATCCGCCGGCAATTCTATAACTATGTACCAAGAAATCGCGGCATATTGAAAGATAATTAATAATTGCTTTATTACAAGTAATAACGACATAACTCACATGTACCGTGAAAGAAATTAAAACCTTTCAATATTTTCTCGTCGCCCTTGCATCACTGCGTTTATATTTTTATTAGGGTACGATAGAGCTGAAAGATGTCGTAAACTCATCTTCTTCCCTCGCGCACGTTTTGTAATTTGCGAAGATAAATGTCACGAGACAACGAATATCCTAATAATTATTTTTTCTTCAATATCCGTACGTGAAGTCACAAGGTGAGATGACTTTTGAAACGAATGAGCGATACGATTTTATCTTCTTCCCACGTCTCGCGGAGGGAAAATATAACAAACTCGCTCTTGAACCACAATATTATTTCTTTCGGAGTCAAAAGAATATAAAAAGATAAGAATACTGAGGTTTATTCTATTTTTCTCATACAATGCTATTTTGTTTTATTATTTTTTTAAATCATGTAGAAAAATAAATTTTTTATTGTAATTATAATAGTAGCGTTTTCAAGAAGGAAACTACTCAAAGTGATCATCTCTCAACTAATAGTGAACACTTTGTAAGACTTGTCATTTGTTCCTTGATACTTGTGACGTGTTTGACTGCTTGTTACCACGGATACTCGAAAAACAAGAAGGCTCCGCGGCATCTGTATCCTACGTGCAACAAGTGTGCATCCACATCGCCACTTTGTTCGGGTGCGTGTACCGTGCTCTTATGTGTGTATATCTTTATATTCACACGCGTACTCACTTTCTTCGAGGATGCGGTGACCAAAACGAGCAATCATCATTTCTCACTCTCACTCTCGCACAATGATTCTCACACTCGCTTCTCTTTTCTCCTCCAATTGAGGTTTGCCTGCGGCTTTGACATCACATACGTTTGAGGAAAGTACGACGAATAAAATGATTTTATTGAAAAATATATCTATTTACGTCACAAACACACAGATCTCTCCAATGAAATCTGCAGATAATCTCTAAAAGTGCAAGATAAGCACTGGTTAGGAAAAAAACACTATTAATGTTAATTAATGTTAATTATTGTCAACCTGAATAAGAAACAACATGTTTGTGACTTGCAGCGTACATCTCAGTTTAGTTAATATTTATAAGGATTAAATTATATATTTTATTACATTATAAATACGGGAAAAAATAATTAATCATACGCGAAGAGAGTAAAATAATTAATATACATCTATATATCGTGTGTATAAAAGAAAGTGACACGTGACAAGTGTTCAAGCAACAAACGTAAAATATTTTATAGATTAATATTAATTGCATCTATTTCTTTACTCGAACGTATGTTGATGCGATATCGTGAATAAATATTAGATTCAAACTCACCTGTAAGTGAAATCCTTTTCGCGGAAAATTATTGCCACCAGGTAGCCACCGAAGTCGATCTTCCTTCACGAATCGGCCGGAAGATTTACGCTGTGCTGTGCGCGCGCTTATGAGAAAGGTGAGAGTGAATAGCTGGGAGCATCTTCATTCAAGCTTTATATAGGTATTGTACCCCCTTACCTAGGCACACTCTGTAGAAAGAGCGTGCCATCACCGAGCCTGCCGTAATTTTATCATCAACGGGATGAAAAAAGCACTCGCTGACGAAATTGCATTAGGCGAAAATATCCCACATTCGAAGTTCCACCCAAGTTTACAGCCTATGCATTTTAGTCGTTAGTCTTGTCGTAAAATTAATTATCTCCTTTAATGCTATTGTTAAATAATATTTCGATTTTATGATACCGATGAAGAAATTAATTATCAGCGATAAATAGATATTTTAAAATCCATTGGAAAAATTAAACGAAATATTATATGCGACGTTTATGAAATAATATTTTTTACAATTTTTTATGTACGTCACGTAATATTTTTGTTAATTAATTATAACTATATAATTAATAATATATTTCACGATTATATTCGTACATTTAACTATTTCAATATTTTTCATTTTTTCAATATATTTCAGTCCACCCAATTCATATAAAGACAAAAATACTAAAATTCTGAGTACGACATAAATACACAATTTGGGTCATCGACAAAAGATCAGAAATATTCTTTCGTGTAAAAATAATATCATGTACATCGTCCTACATATTCCACAAGGGTTTGATTGAGTGCTCCACGTAATAAATGCAAATCAATGTGAACACCTGTTAAATGATTTATGTGCTCCATCGCTTTCTGAGATTCGCGCTTCAGAGAGTGGCTTTCTTAATCATACATTCGGGAATAATGACGATAATATATGAACTCCTACGTCCACACAGAGATTCGTTACCCCTTACAAGGAAAGACGATACCGCGATCTTTTCCGGGTATAAAGTACACTCCTAATTTGGCGATCGGTGGAAAATTTATATTTTTGCGCAAAGTATCTTCTTCTGCTAAATAAATAAATGAATTTTCCCGATGCGACCTAATTCGTCCATTCTAAATTTGTTTATAATCACATAACAGATGGATTGTATGATTATTCTTATGCAACTGTGTCTTGAAACATGTTCTTTGGTATTCTATGATAATCACATGGCATCTATATTAGTTGAATTAATGAGGTAATAAAAGGGAATTATGCTCCTTATGCGTTCGATACAATGAATATCCCTCCATGTTTCATTGACGCTTATCAAAAAACATGTTAGAATTTCAGATGATTTAGCATCACTTAATCCTAATTTAATTTTCTGTTATTATGTTTTGTTTTTTTTATTAAAATATACGATCCTGCTATAAATATCATTCAAGATTGAATGAGAAGGAGAAAAAGAGATTTAACATTTCTTTATGTGGTATTTTTTCTCTGTCTCTTTCTGGAGAAGTATAAAGAGATACAGAATCAGAGATCGAACCTTAGTTAACGGTAACTAAGATTACGAGATCGGTCTTATGTGAATCACGTTCGACCAAATATGGAATGATGAAAACTAAACTCGTGACAAAATCTAAAGTTTTATGACGACCTTTAACCGAGAGAACGAGGACTTTATAAAAGAGAAAGTGGTTGTAGGAACAATTGAGACGAAAATATATTTATGGGCACGTCGATTGTCCGATTGTCCGATAAAATAACTAATCATGTCCAGACTGTCGATCAAATTTTGCGAGAGACTTTGAAGCGAAAAAGAAGTACCTCCTTGGCGTCGTGAAAAATTCAACAGCCCATCAGCGTGACATTCAACGTGTGCAGAGTAGCTTAATCGAGCGCTCGCGAGGGTGGCAAATGCGATGCAAGTGCATCGATGCACCTGGCGCTGCACCATATGTCATCAAGTGCCATTAGCCGTCTACGCCCCGAGTTTCACGAGAACATTTCGGAGATGCGTTTCACCCGGTCTCCGTTGCGTGCAATTTCACGAAATGCAACAAAGTGCAACGGTGGTATAACGCCCTACCAGCTGTTCGCTCATGTAATAATACCAGCGCTCCATATCGACACGTTTTGCGCGCGTTATTAAGTCGCGTTATTCTCCGTTACGTCGGGCTTAAGGAAAAAGTTTTACGGCGTGGTTAGAATTTTCTCCCGTGGTCTGCGGCGTGTAATTATCGGTTAAGCAACCGCAACATCGTCAGGAAACGGACGAATAAAGGGAGAATGCTCTGTCTTATTGGCGGGCGTCTATGTAGAATCGTTTTCCGGAATAATTCGCACTTGGCGAGCCGCAATTCAGTCGTCCCGTTTCAACAGTGCGCTCAATAAATTTAACGAGATAATTTAGGATTACTCACACACGCGCGGTTCACGCTTCGCGAGTTTCATTCGCCTCCCGTAGTTTCAACGTTTTCTCGCGCAAGGCCGTGCTCTCCTCGCTTTGGAAATTACAGGGTTGTGCGAAATCGTGCGAAATTAATCATACATACCTCACGTTTCCTCTTGGATAAATAATAATGATATTTTATTTAAGAACAATATTATATTTCCATCAGCGGTTCCTCGTTTCCGCACGTTTCAAAATACAATAATATCCGTTATCGCGTAATCGATGCATTTACCCGTATCTATATAATCATTCCTCGTTACCGTAATTCTCTCCCGAGCATTCCCATTACGTCACGCGTCAAATAATAAAACCATCACGTGCTCTGGCACCAATTACCTCCAGGCATGCACTTCGCGCGCGGATTCGCCGAGGAAAAATTGTCCGAGGCTCGCGGATTATGACGTCTTAAACATATGTCTTAAAAACGAATAATGAAGCAAAGACATATTACGTATGCTAAGAAAAATATGTTAAAGAGGGAGAAATATAGAGATATATGGCAATAAAATTATGTTGAAATATATACATAAGAAATATATACATTATAAACAAATAAAAAAAAGATATAAGTTGCAAATAAATGCATAAATTTGATGGAAAAAAAAAAAATAAATGGAGAAAACGATTATTTTGCTCTGAAACAAACATATATATTTTCTATGATACATATGTGGTTGTTCTTTAATGTGTGGTTTACCATTATTTACGACATAATAATAAACAGAGAGCTCTGTATTTAGCGGCGCAATAAAAACACGGATCAATAATATGTGACACAAAGATTTCTATTTATTATGTTTTTTTTTTTATTACAGCATTCATTGCAAAACAGTAAACAGAGAATGGTTAACTAATAAAGCCGAGGAAAAATGTAAGCGAACCAGATTGTCAGAGAATTTTAATCTGGATTGTAATCTTCGCCCGCGCGGCGTACGCACGTTTCTCACGGTAAGATAACGAACGGAATTAGTTGTGAGATAAAAACATTAGCTGACCCATTACGGCCGGGACAGAGACATTTACACAATCCGGTTGGATCTCCATGTGCCTTATGTCCCGCGTGCATGTCGAAACGCGGCGACGGTCGCGCAGCGTCATATCGGCTTCGTGTATATGATAACTACCTGCCATCAATCACTTGGCATCATAATCCTCCGTAGTGTTTCCCTCCGTGAACATACGGTCGCCATCGTGCGGCGACACGCCGTCGGCAAAATTGGATACTTGCTCGCCTCCATCTCGAAGCACGAGATTATTAATTATCGGCATCTCTATGCTACGGCTATCAATCGCGCGGCGGCACGTTGCCGCATCTCGGATAAGTTTCGACATAATTATCAAGTTCTAACAAGCACTTAATATCCGATCGCTTCCGGCTCAATTTTCCGACATCCGGCACGTGAACTTCGCGTATTCGTGGGAGGCCCGAAATCAATTTCTGCTCTGTAAATGTGATATGTTTTCCGGTCGATTTACAAGGAAAAGGAAGGAAGAACGATAGGGAGGCTCTATTTTAAATTTTGTATTGATTTAAGCTGATTGTGTATATTTTACACGTTTGTATTATATTACAAGAATATTATATAGGCACGTACGAACAGGGTCATCGCACTGCGTTAATTCCGTTGGCCGGTTAGTTTGCCAGACGCGATATTTACAATGCAAATATTCGGACGCGTATGGGTTATTAATGAAATCTATTTCGTTGTTTATTTTGCGATATTTCCGTAAATGAGGCGCGCGGTTTCCTCTCGTACGTAACGCGATTGCCCTTTCAATCCGAAATTACTGGCCCAGCTGGCGCCCAGCTTGTCTCCTAGATAAGGATCAAACGACTTCGTCGCTTTTCTGCGAGGGAAACCCGATAGCTATTTTAACTTTATCCAGTATTTCGAAGCTAATCAGTTCACCCGAGTCGTATTTATCACTCAACGATTTTCTTCGAGATGAATAGGATTAAACGATGTATGTCAAGTTGCCAACAATATTTTTGTATAAATTTGGTGAGAGGGCTCTCCGCGTTACTTATTAAATTTTATTTTTGCAATCGCTATTTTGTTCTTTAGAAATTTACTGGCTTTATTCGACGACGTTAAAAAATCATGCAATTTTATGCTTTTCAATAAATGAGTTATTGATGTTCAATGAGCCGTTTTCCAAACATGTGCAACGCGGGAAAAGCAAAGTTGATTTACGACTTCAATTTAAATGGAAAAATTTCTATAACGTTCAAAATATTGGCTTTCCCATAACGTTTGAAAAGCTACGTTCGCTACATCCTTACGCTTAGACTTTTTAATTTCCATCGTGCGAATGCGGAAACCGAGAGATTTACGTGAATATCTGGGGATTTTAACGGTAACGGGATTACGAGATTGAAAACTACGCGTATCAAGCGAGGGAAGCGGAGTCGTAAAATTCATGCGATGCTGTACACAAGTTCTTATCGTCCCGAAAAATCGATGCCAGCCGCGACGTTGGAGCGAGCAATTTCGCAACGTCTCGCTTTATCCGCGTCATTTTGCGGTACGCACAAACTCTCTCGTGCAATACCGCCGTTTACTCGCGAAGAGTTTATAACGTATATCGCACTTTCTCGCCAGGGCACTAATCTCGTCCACGTCAATGTCGTTCGATTGTGATGATTTTCGCAATACTGATATCCAATATGGCTCTCTCTCTCTCTCTCGCGCGCGCGCGCGCGCGCGATTGTTCGCGTCCGCCAATTATTCCGGTCTGTGCAATACGGCCTACACAAAGACCAGACGCCGTGTTTTACGAGCGAAAATCTCGTAGGAAAGAATGAGGCGCTAAGAGGAGCTAAAGACGAATTTGCTTCTTTGAAGTTCCTGAAGCGTGAACGATTCGTCTATCGATTCGCTTTCTGGGTTACCACCTGTCGTTCGCCGGGATTATGCAAAGTCTCGACCGGCGGTGGACCGCGGAGAAAATGTGTAATTAATCAGCGGATATTGTTGAACGTTCGCCGTGACGCGCGCGCGCGCACATTTTACGACCTTACTACGGTGGCGCACAAAGAGCGCTGTCACTTTCTCGCGCGAGCGAAAAAGATTGAAAAAAGTAAAGTAAAATAAAATTGTAAAGAAAAATTTTTGCGAGAGAAATTTCGATAATCGATTCGTTATACATCCTCCTGACAGAACTGTTGTCTCTCTCATCCCGTTCTCGTTCCCGAAGTGACACTCGTGGCATTTGTTTCACATATCTCCCCGTTTGGTTTCTCTCCCGTGCAAATAAAGTTTACCGATCTTTTTCTCTCCTTTTGGAAACTACTTGCCGAACTGCCGCAAATTGCGTTAAACTCCTCCTCGCCCGCAGCCGCGGCGAAGACCTCTTCAGGAAGCCGAGGATGGCAAACATTACGCAAACAACGATATGTGGATGTAGTCATCGCGCAGGAGACGCGCGCGTTAGGATGATAGAAAGTTAAGTGTCCCGTAGGCATACAATTACAATAGCAGCGATACGCTCCTGTAATATCGGAGTAACGGATAAGTATCGTGAAGATGCGAGGAAGAGATGGATAATCCGCGTACCGTACCGTACACAATCATTACAATATATTATTGCTACTTATTTCATTCGAGAGCATACGTAAAAATCAACAATTCTCGAGGAGGGCTTGCGCAAGATGGTTAAGCCGTATCTCTTCAATAAAATCGAGCCGACGACACATCTCTTTCTTCTTCTTCTTCTTCTTCTTCTTCTTCTCCCCATCGTTGTCGCGGGTCAAGCATTTTCAAACGCTTGTCAATAAATACGTGGCATAAACGAGTACGCATTGCGTGGAAAAAAATCTGCGCATCGCGATAGCACGTTTTGCATGTCGAAACAAAAGCGGGGATAAAAATCGACGCGCGTGACTCGCCTCGAGTCCCGCAGAAAGTCCTGGCGAAAAGGATCGCGGAAAAGGTGCGCGAAAGTTTATCGAGAACAGGAATCCGGGATCACTCTGGATCTCGCGAGGATGCTACCGCGCCGTCTCCCGAAGGATGAAGAGGAGGACGGCGGTCGAAGGAGGAATCAGTTCAGCAAGGACGAACGGTTGCATCTGTTGAACATAATGAGCCAGTACGCGCCGTTGCTAGACGACACGAGCGCGTCGGTGTTTGATCGCCGGGAGATCTGGCGGGCGATCGAGAGGGATTTTCATCTCGCGGGCTTCACCGGCAAGACCTCCGCGCAGCTGAAGAAGTATTGGCAGAACTACAAGTACCACGGCAGGAGGGCACAGACGGTAAATCGAGTCCGTAAGGATTTCTTGTACGATGCTCGCATGAAATTAGCGTCCGATAGGTTGACCTGAAATTCGCCTTGCTAAATGACGCTCGTCTTTTTCTCTCGGTCGCCTTCGGCTGTCTCTCTTATCGGCGCTTTCTTCCTTTCTCCCGACTTTTTTTAGTTCTCATTCTCGCGAAAGGTGGTTGGAAGCGGATGAGAGTAAACTCGTGTAAGATAATAATAAGTTAGACACATATAATAATTCGCGCGTTATTGTACGGCCCATTAGATCTTATGCAAGAGAGATGACTCTCATTCGACGATCGTTTTCGCTTCCCGCGAGCTATATCTCGCCGAATTTACGATTTGGCACGTTCGTGCCAAAGTGCTTGAGTATTTGCCAAGTGTTACTCAAAATCACGTTTACATCCTTTTTATCGTATCTTTACGCGCTGTTATCTTACCGCATATTCTCTTGGTCGTGTAAAATCTCGATTCGTGTGAAAATTATATACAGGGCGTAAGGAAACACTCGAACGCAACTTCGAAAGAAGCGATGGAGGAGTCGCCGCTGCATTCGGAACTTCCTGAAAATCGCGCTAATCTCGAAATCACGAAGATCACCAAGGAATCAGCCGCTCCTTGCGTTTCTCTTCGTCTCGACGCGTCGCCGCGGAACGTCCCCGAATCAGGATGTCGTCAGCGTCAGATATATGAGGATAATGGAACATTCTTCCGGAAATTAAGTGCCACGACGATTCTCTCCACCGGTATGTTCCTCGCTTATCGCGCCTCTTTAAACGAATGTCTCCATTTTTGAAGTCTAATCCGTCTACCGATCTTTTTCGCGTTATAATTATTCACTTTCGTAGAATGGGATCGTCTAACAAGGTAGATATCAGAGAATACAGTATGATTTAAAATATAAAATTACATATTTCATATACTTGATATCACGAACATCGGAAAGATCTTTTTATTAATGTGATAGCGTAAAAATCTCGTATTACATGATTTATGTATAATATTTAAAAAAAAAAAGGATAATGGTTTTTTTATTTGTCTTATTTTTCACTCTAATATCAGCGTCGTCGTTTGGAGGACGTTACGAAAAATATCTCTAACTTTCAATCTTTTAGCGTGTGTCGCGACGATAAGCTGCTTCTACGGAAGCACTTGGCCGTTTCTAAGACGCCCTAAGTTTTATTACCTTCCTTATCCTTATTACGGCTCGGCTCGCTTATCGTCGTCGTCGTCGGTTTAAAGAATATTTCGTGCTTCTTTAAAAATGTCAAGTTCTCGTGAGTCGATAAGCTTTCTCTTTAAATTCGTTCGATCGTTCCGAGACCGCGGACTGCTTTTATCAAGGTTCAATATAATGCGCCGGAGTTCTTTATCCTTTTTATTATTCTACTCGTTTATCGTTAAGTGTAGCGAAGAATATCGTGACTTTCTTCACGAACCTTTTAGACTTTCGTATGGCTATCAACCGCGTAAAAGGAACCTTTATAAGTAGCCATTCGCCGTTTTATATCGTTTATCCGATCGAACATATACGTTCTTCGATATATCTATGCGATTCATATCTCTGACATTTTTATAAAATTTAAATTATAATCCTTTTATTCATAAAACGTACATATAGATTATTTTTTTTCACAAATTTTATATTGTATAAAAAAAAAACTTTTGTTAACGGGTACTATATAATTTTTAGATTTAGATTCACTTGGAAAGAATCAATCTAGCTCGGAGATGTCGCAGAAAAAAAGATTTTCAAGTAAGGTTTATGACGAATCAAAGTCATTGAATGTGACAGACCATAAGTCGGAAAAACCAATAGGCACCGACGTGGTAGTGTCTAACACCGATGCCATGGACAATAGCGTAACCGTATCGGTGATTTGCCCCGAAAGAACTTCCGAGCTTTTCAACCGGAATCAGCAGTCGAAAAGAAAACGCGAGGGCGACGTGCAGCTAGATAGATCCTCTTTTCAAAGCAACGTTTCCGTCGCTTCAGGTGATAGAATTTAATTTAATTTCTACGGTTCTCGATTTTCTTTGCCGATTGTGCGTTCTAGTAAAGTTAATGTAACGATCAATAATTGTTAATAATAATTATTTTTATTTTATTATATTACTATTACTATTTTATTTAATTATTCTTACTTTTATTGTCTTTTTTGTTTTTACAATTTTGATCGTTGACAATAGATGCGATGCGATTAAATTTAATCTGGTGGAAATTTATTTTATTGAAAAGAGATATCCATGCTTTTTTTTGTGCTTGAATAAATGCATTTTCACATGATACGCGAATAAAATGACCGCAAGAAAGTCGAAATTGCAGACAGACAAATCGCTGGCGTGTCGCGGCAACAAAAAAATTCAATCTTTCTGTTCAACCATCAGCTGCATCGCCGAGCAAGAAACGCAAGAACGACGATCATTCCATTTTCCCGGCCGTTGCAGTCGCGACAAAAGGACGCTGCTTCCTGCTGCAACCCCGACAGACTGATAATCACGACGGAGTAATTAGTAACAGGGAAAATGCAGTTGAAAAGCGCCGGAAATTGGAGTCAGCGAAGAAAGAATCTACCGTTCCACCGTCGAAATTCGCGTGGCGAAGTGAAGTTTCATGCTCGGAATCGGAGGCGAAAGGCATCTTTCCTGCAACTAGCAGGGAAGATTTGCCGGCGGAGGATTTCGCCGCCTCTCATACCCGGGACATTCGGGATACGATATGCTGCAGAGGGAGATGCGATGAATCCAAGATTCACGAGAGCGCGACTGCATCGCTGCGGGATCCGCAAAACGACTTGGACGTGGAAGCCGCGAACGACACCGCGAGATCGCGTATTCCAAATGTGGGATTATGGGATCGAGATGCGAACGATCTTCTCGAATCGGAGCTGCGGGACGAGCTGGATTATCGATTGGTGCTGCATCGACTGGAAGTACGCGATTCCGCCGACTTGGCTATAAGATTGTAAGATTCAGCGACTCTACAGGGAACGATTATGTTGCAGACCGAGGAGAAGCGGCTGAAAGTGAAAATCGCTGAGATGGCTATTCAGGAGATTCGATTCAGAATACGGGCACTGAACGAGGACGTTCGGCGCGCGGATGAGCTGCACGAGCTGCATCTGGCACTCGCGACGGCTCAAGCGGTAAGACGGAGTTGAATCCGCGAGAGCGATATTGCAAGATCGCTTTTAACGCGGATACTGTCATCCACGATCAATGACGCTAATATTCTTTTTTTTATTATTTTATTTATTTATTTATTTTTTTCGTTACATACGCCCGCGTTATTCGACTTTTCACGAGATATCTGATTATTTGATATCTCGCGTTCAAGCGCGGGATATTTCTTTACCTATTAAATATAAATTATTCTTAGGAATTTATTATTCTAAGGAAAATATTTTTTTACAGAAACATATTTTCACGAGAGAGAGAGAGAGAGAGAAAGAGAGACTTGTAACTAATTTTATAATATTGCATAAATATGGCATCAACGTTGTCCGCGGAATGCATTTCGTAATAATCGCTTAGATGTCATTTAATATTTGCTTGTGATAGTCTTGTGCGCGAACGGAGTTCTTTAAATTATCTTATGTACAGAAAAATTTTATTTTTATCTCTAGAGTTCTCTCTCTTTCTAAATACTAATATTTCTTTTCGTGCGTGCGACTTAAAAGCTCTTTACACAACATTAAAAACGATAAGTAAAGAATAGAAATATAGATAGATTTTATATATATCTAAAAAGAAGTATATGTAAAAAGACTTTTATTTTTTCTTACCAACAGAATGAAGCTCGTGGACTGCATGTTTAAGAAGTCGGGTAATTTAACTGAAAGAGAACGGGCAAGAAGACAGGTTTCGAAAGATACGAAAAGTCGTCTGGTGTGCTTGAAGTTATTTTTATTAATCACCATTATATCGCATGTCACGATGTCTCGTCATTTAGAAAAAACGCATGGGACTATACAAAATAACAATGCGCTTAGATTTTTGTGATAACCGAGCAACGTCTCGAGGTCGCGTTATTTTGTTGCCTTCGCTCTCTGCTTCTTTACCTCTTTATCTTTTCACATTATCGTTTGCAAAATCCAGAGCAATTGCAATCACTTTAACGGATCATCGTTCGCGTACAACAAACTACGGAACAATAATTTTATATCACCTAACAAGCCCTTTTATTTTTTTTTTTTTTGTCCCATCTCTCAAACATCGTACTCCTCCCCCATCGTCTCAACATGCCTTTTCCCATCCCTCGTTTGACTTTCCGCCATCTCGCATCTTCTCCATTTTCTTCACTTCCGTATTTAGTGTTTCTCTTCGTATTTAGTGATTGTTAATAATTATCACAGAAAGTTCGTAAAACAATGATGTTGACGTTTATTAAGTGTCACTGTTCGTGTTCCTCCTGTGTGCGCCGAATGGATGCAATGTTCGGGTATGTATGCGCGTGTCCATGTATAATATGTATATGTATGTATGTGTGTGTGTGTGTGTGTTTATATGGGCGTGCCTCTCGTGTATATTATGTTTTTAGACGGAAAAGTTTCGCACGTTGCTGCAAATATAGTAACAATATATATAGTTAGCGTAAGAGTACATACTAGCGATAATAGTAGCGGTACAAGTAGCGATATAAGTACAACGGTACACATTAGAGTAGCCTCCTCGTACTTCGCAGTGCTTATGAATAATAATCTTACTATAGTAGAATATACTTTTCTCTCGATTTAACATTAGCATATCGAAAAGTCCACTTTTCGAGATCACTGGTGCGTAAAACGAGTGAGAGAGATAGAGAGAGAGAGAGAGAGAGAAAGAGAGAGAGAGAGAGATAGAGAGAAGGTAATTGTGGAGAGAAATATTGGAAAAAAATTAACGCACTTATATTCCAATATGTATCTCTGTTCAATTCCATTGCAATTCCTTTACGTTTATCGTCTTCTAGAGCTCTTGTCCTCAGATGTGATTATCGAAGGAAACATATAAATAATTTACAACATTGATCGTTGTATTTACATTCTGCATCCTTACAATGGAATAGTGTATTTAACTCGGGCACTTAAATAAGAGGGGAACTTAAGTACACAGAGAACTGCTGCTTCTTTCATCTACGATTTCTTTCATCGCTATATAATTTATGTATTTTTAAAGAAGATGTGTGTGATATTGTATAACATATTTTTATTTGTATAAATTTTTAATTGTTAACGTAAAATAATTTTTTTTTAGCAATAAAGTGTCTAAAATGATGTTAAAATAGGTATTGAAATTATTCGAATTAATTAAGAAATTTGGATTTTTGGGGATTAATTTAAAAATACAATCGCTTGTTAAAATGATTTATTATTGCTAAGAAAGATTGACTCGAGAGTGATGGGAGAATTCGTTAAATGAAAGAAGTAAGAAGGCATTCTACATAATCGTATAGATGTTCTCGTTACATTAACCTTCTATAACTCACGTTATCGTGATAGATTTATTGTGATTCGTGTACCTTCATGATATCAAACGCTTTTCGCAGGAGTAATATAATCAGAGTGGCTGAATAATAATCAGAAAATGGGTTATAGAAGGTTAATCTTCACAAATGTCCTCGTGGCACGTAAAACTGCAACAGATTTATCTCCCTTAACCCATTAATAAAAATACCGAAGCGAATGAAGGCCGGATATATACGGTATGCAAGTCTCGGAAACTGTTACACACCAGGGGAGTCTAACCGTCTCTGCGTCGAATCGATCGGATCTAATCACCATAAACGTTCCATTTGTTTCCGCGATACGACGATTGAAAGCACAGGATCGTATTCTCGAGCGCGTGAGACGGCGATAAAAATTCCGAAATCTCGGGAGTTAAAGAGGCGCAATTCCGTGGACGGGGGTATAATAGTTCGCGAATTTGCGACGGATCCGTCGGCTTTCATCCTTGAAAAACGTGTCTTTTCTCTCGATTGCGTATCTCTCTGACCCTCCCTCCTCCCCCACCCCGACATCCGGGTAGCGTCAGAACCTTTGTCGCAAATTAGAGGCGGAAGCGGATTTGTGACGACTTTTCTCTCGATTGCGTATCTCTCTGACCCTCCCTCCTCCCCCACCCCGACATCCGGGTAGCGTCAGAACCTTTGTCGCAAATTAGAGGCGGAAGCCGTGCCGGATTGCAGTAGAGTTATCCTCGGGAAAGGCCATCTGAGCTGAAATGACCAATATCTCGTTTTCGTCATAATACGATGAAATTAAATCCATTACCGGGACAACAGCTTTAAATTAATTACTGTAACGCGCTTCAAGGATCTAGCTGGCCCGATATTACGTTATACGCCGACAAACGGTTGCGAGGACGAATAAATGTGACGTCGGGAGATCTGTTCGGTGAATTAAATTTGCAATTGAGAACTCTTGTTTCACAGCCATTAGCGTAAAATCGAAATGGAATCGAGTCGGTTTGGAGCGGTTAAAATTATGTAAATCGTAAAGAATAAGCTGCTCAAACGGGCTGCAACCCAGGTATTCTATCGCGCGAGCTGGCTCTCGCTCAAATAAATATGCAAAGCACGCTTAACGAATACAAATGGAATGATTATCTCGGGTTGATAGTTACGCAATGACCCCGGGGAGGGTTTTATCGCGATTTTATTATTGTATTTTTTGCATCGGTGTTTTTGTCACCTCGGTCACGCGCTCGAGCTTGTTAATTGCTAATTATTAACGATGACACTTGGCGTGGGTGGTCGCTCGCGAGAGAAAGATGCGCCGAGATGAACGTAGAGAGATTGGAAAACATCGCCTGGAGCAGGCACGTAGTGTTTTTTTTTTTTGATTTCCTTTTCTTTCGCTTCATTCCCAGCACTTACAAAATTTCAATATTCTCCAAGTTTATCAGAGTATACGATCTTGAAACTTTGCTGGAAAATTTACAAGAAACTCTGCGCGCAGACAGAGAGAAAATGTTAAGTTTACGCTAACTGATGCTGGTGCAACCAGCACTTAACGCTCGACAGCGCTTAAAAACCTCCGCCACGATCTAACAGAGTGTTCCACGATTATTGCTAGAGTTCAAGTGATATCCAGGCCGCGTTCGAAGCGGACTTTAAACGCGGTCGCATCCATTTCTTTCCGGACAGGTCGGAGCGAACGAAACCGGCTATCAACGGCTTCTCGCCTTGGCAACTTGTCTTCCGCGTAGAAAAAAAGAAAAAAATCGCTTTTCTCGTCGAAAAGTTTCTCGCTCCGACTTGTCAGAGACAGGACATGCTCGAGGCATGATACGAAAAAATGCAACCCTTCAAGCCACGTCCACGATTCCGCGTGGCAAGCACGCACGTAAGTCATAATCGCAAGGAATATTGTAAAGTCTTACGAAGTAGAGTGTCGTCAGCAAGAATGTAGTATCTTACGTAGTACGGTGATAGTAATGTGAAGTCGGGGAGCTTAAAGTCTTACCTTGAAGTACCTTTGTAACGTAGAAGCATAAAAATAACGAGCTGACGATTCATCCGGAGAGTTCCACGTGCGAGTAACTTTCAAAGTAAGAGACTGAAAATGCACAAGTAAGTCAAGCGACTGTGATAAGATTGAATCCTCTCTAAATTGCAAGATATATTTCCTTAGGTACTATTTTTCATGGAGCTTTTTTTTTTTTACATACTGTAGTGTGGTAACAATATTAATATATTTGTCGAAGAATATAAATCTACGCGTACGAACGATGAAGAATATATTTTTGGATCAATCATTTCTTGTTGCATAATTTAATTGCCGCCGCATTTATATATTATTTTAGGATTCTCACATAAATATTCTGTTAAACTTTTCACTTATTAAGTTATGCAAGGATTGATCGTTCAATAAAATGAAATATCTGCGTTAATTTGAACGCCTAAATCGTGTTTGAGAATTATGAAGACTTGAGAATAAAAAAGAATAAAATACTGAACTCTTGACGGTAGTATAACTATGTGACGTTTATTAGCGAGGCACTGGAAAACGAGAAATAATATCATGAAATTTTTCACATTTCTGATGACGGGTTCTCGAATAAATCTTCGCGACACGGCACCGGGACGTGGGTAAATTTGCTCACCGGTGTAAAATACGAGTCATGAAATAGTCGTTATTTAAATGGGGTTGCTGCGAGCTCCGCTAAAGTCTGATGCGCGTGCACGACACGTGTTGATCTTTGCTAATATTTATATTCGTGTTAGGAGAATTCTCGAGACGAACCGCGGGCGTCAACATCGCGGATAACATCTCGCTCGTCTTTGCTTGTTTGTTGCTCGAGAGTGATTAAAGGCAGATCCGCACGTGACAATTAAGACGGATCCGCAAACTGCCTGCTTTGAGCCGGCATCCAAACTCTTTCGCTTTCTTGCGTGGCGTTTTGCCAACATTTGCTCGATTTTACGTCTCGTCACAACTTTCTGCATCTCAGCTCGAAATATTTTTCTCCACCGTTATTGCTTTTACAAAGGATTTTTCCTGGATTTATAAATATTGTCTCTGCCGGTGGAAAGTATACATATAATACGACATATTCGTAATGTGACTTGTAGACAGGTAAAGACCTGGCCGGGACATAAATGCGAAGAATAACGGTAGATATCAAAAGCATTGAGGTTGCGTGGCGTTTCATAACAATTTGTTTGTTTGCGTGGGATGAAGGTATTGTGAGCATGGACAACCCCAGGCGCTTGGCAAATTTCCTGATGCGATCGCGATTTGGAGCGGAACTCTGACACCGCTGTAAAGTTCGTAACATTGCGAAAGTTAGCGCAGCAATTCTCTCAATTGAGCGAGTATCGGGAGCGTTGGGTTTCGGAATGGCCTTTACGGTACGATATTTCCGTTGGATCGGAGTATCACTCGGTCTGCTCAGACGTGAGCGCTCTCGAAAGAGGGTTACTATTCCCGAATACTCTCCAGATCGATTCTCCGACGCAACGACTTAAACTCGCGCCCGATTACTATCCGGTTATCCGGTTACCAGCTTCGCCGACTTTCAACTTTTGCGAGAGAGCAAAACTCGAGTCTACTACTCGGATGACGGAACGAAAAGGAGAGCGACTTTGTCTGGGGATTTTAACGTAAGATCCTTATACAAGAAAGTTCCGCGGCGGCGATCTACTTACGTAAAATTCCGATCGACGCAAACATGACACATAAATCCTCGAGAGACGGACGCGGGTTTCACGTCGGCGATATCATCGAGAAAAATATCCCTTTACTTACGATTACGTTCCGAGTCAACAAGTCCATGTTATTGTGCATGTTATTGATGATCCCGCGTCCACTTTATCCGTCCTACACTCGCTCATCGTTATTGTGTCGCAAATTAATAGAGATGCTGTTGAAAATTCATTCGCAAGTAATTCTCGTTCAATAACACTTGAATTTCTTCATTCGAATCATATAAGACAAGATATTGACGTACGCGTCGAGGACTCTTAATTGCGTATCCCGCGGATTGATAAAAGGTCTCTCTCTCTCTCGAGAAGCGATGCGTCATAATCCCTGACCTGCAAAATTACGTAAGCGAATATCGCGGTCAATAGTCGCAATCGAACGAGCGGGCTTTTGGAAGCGAATCGCAGGTAATAATATTAATGTATCTCGCCGAATGATATTTGCCAATACCGTCTCTCTATCGGCGCGACTCTACCTCAAGCTTCTCGGAAAAAAATAGAGGAAAGAAGAAAAAGATACAGTCGGGAAGTTTGCCAATATCGAGCCGCTTCGCGATGCCTGTCACGCAGAGAAAATGCCTGTCCGCGCCATTTCGCCGAGGACACGCGTGTCTCCCCTAACTCTCGCGAGTATCCGTGTATCGTAAACACTTGGCGTGGCTATCTAGCCCACTATTTAGTGGGACACGTCGGTCTGTAACGAGTGATTGATACCTGGATTGGCGCGATGTTGCTGCGAACGCGCGGGCGTGGTATTTCGTTTTCAACGAGTTTCCGATATATCGATCCTTTCGTCGTCTTATGATTAATTTCGACCTCGAGTCACCTCGAATGGTACAACAAGCGAATGGTTAATATTTGCTTGCGCGAGTAGGTCGCGCGACGATCGCGATGCTAATTTCGCTTTGCACGGTGTATTGTTTGTTTTAAGGATCTTTTGAAATCGTATATATAAATGAGAGAAATGATATCATCATTATTGGAATTCTGAGAGAGAAAAGGACGAGGAGAGTGTCGGATGCGGACATGAATTTTTAAACTGAGGTTACCAGTGAAGTTACGAACAAACACAATGTCGAGGACGTAATGGTTTTTGAGTTTATCGTAGGTATAATTAATCATTGTGCTCCTGGCTGCTGAGATATTAAGTATGCAAACATATATCCCGGAATTTCCTCCGCCACCCTGTTATTATCGCCGCGCTTTTACTTCGCTGACCGCATTGTTGCTGGTTCTATGCATTCTGCGGGCCATCGCTCGATAAAGAAACGCATAAAATAACTAAGGGAAGGGGTAAAGCAAGCGTGAAAAGAAAAATATGTTCGGTATACAGGGGGATGATGAAAAATGCCCGGGAATTTTGCGAATGGAAACTAAAGGAAGGAAAATAAAGGAAGGAGTAAAGAATAGCTCAAATTTCAGGCAGTTGTAAATCTCGGGCGAGGGAAAAATCTGCAACTAGTAGTCGGCGGGCAACGAAATTAGCGGTGGAATAAGGAGGCCCCGAGCTGTGAAAAACATCGTCGTCGAATATATATGTACGTTACGTGGTAAATGAGTTTCGAGCGCCTGGAGAACCGAAGGCGCTTTGGCCGTCGTTCAAGTTTTATTCCAGGAAATAGACTTATCCCGCCGAACGGCCACTGAAATTCTAGCCACGTGAGAACTTAGGCGAGAATGCTGGTAGAGACGGGTGGGAGGGATAAACCCCGTCGGGGTGGAACGACGTTAAGGCGCGAGCACGCGCGCCTTGAATTTATGGCGAGCCGACGCGACAGCGAGTTTCTCTAAAAAAATTAAGAGAAGACGGGGATGCGCGAGAGATACACGGACGGGACGCTCGTAATATCGAGTGTGTCGCCGATTTGGCACGGCAAGATAAAAAAGAAATTAGCCTGACATGTCGTCGCGATACGCGGAGATAAGGAAATATGGATGGCTCGCACTTTTATGGCGCGGAGAAAATTCGTCGCGACGAATTATGCAAAGAATTTCGATATATTCGCACCGAAAAAATTGTATTCTCATCTTAAGAATATTTCCCTTATCTTTATAATAATTCCCTCTAAAAGAATGTTTTTTTACTATTATATTATTTAATATTTAAGATCATTAACCATGATAACAAAAAATAATTTTACAAATGGACATTTGCTATTTATACGTACCAATATGCATTGCACGTTAGGTTGAATTTTGTCGCTAAAGTTGTCACAAATTAAAAATATATTTTTAATTTAATACATTCTTAATTTATTTAAAAAAAAATTATATAAAGAAGGAAATATCCTTATTTATTAAAAATATTTATTAAGAAGATTTATGAAATATATATTTCGAGAATACAATTTTTTTAGTGCGTTTTTTCATTTCGCCGGATAGAAAAGGGATAGCTGCGCATGAGATAAAGTGATATATATCGCAATATCAATATTAGGCGAACCATTCGTAATTTTCCGTATGCGGAGAACTCGGTGCAGGTCTGCTTAGCTTTTCGAGCGTGAAATGAGAGTGCTGAAATGAACGAAAAACATATCGAACATATTGCGCTAGCTTTTTAGTGTACAAAAAAAAAAAAAAGAACAAACGGTAAGACCGAAAGATTCATGCAATTTCATTGTATTGTTCCGTTGATATTCGTGTACGAAATGGATAAAGGTTCTTAAATCTTGTAAATCACGCGGGATAACAGTCGGATTTAACAGTCGGATGATTTATTTTGCAAATTTGCCGAATACATTTTGCTTTAATATTTGTCTCTTATATATGTCAAATATCGTTTTATTATGTCAGTCGTGCTTATTTTTACGCAATGTGTATCGGGTGCGTAAAATTTTTGTCAAATATATATATATGCGAATGTTATTTGGGACAATAACGTACGCTTTTCTCTCTCGTAACGTCGCATTTAAATCTCTAGAGATATTCCGGGCTTGTGAATTTTTGTTGCCAGTTATGCGGCATTTCTCTCTGTCACAGACTCATTCCTGTGTAAGTTGACTCGTATCTCTTCCCGCTTTACATTTATCCAGTCGTAGAATAGAGCGAACGATGCAGAGATAGAAAAAGATGGAAACCCCGCTTTGAAAATTAAATGGTACCTTGAATTTCAGCTTTTCTCAAAGGAATCTCTTTCTTTATTCACCTTTGCAAATTTAATTCTTTTTCTTCCTTTGCTAACGCAAAACGCGTTAATTTTCCGCGGCAGTAAGTTTTAAAAACATATGTCGTAAATTTATTTTAAATCTCGCTCGTTAACGATTGCACATTCATATTTATTTTATCCGAGATGAATGGATTTCTCGTTTCAATTTTAATTATTGCGTCTAAGATTCCGGGCGACGCGAAATTTGAAGATTGAAAGGGAGACTGCGTCATTGAATAAGAACCGAGACTCTTCGCAGACCTCGTCTCCGAAAGAGCCTCGCCGAATCCTAGTTTTTGCGCAGCGAAAGTGCAGCCAGGCGCATTGTGGTGCAGTTTTGACAGCAACGCCCTGTATATTGCATGGCGGCACCGGATCGAGTGCTTTTGCATTTTTCATAAGTCGTCGGCGATCCGCCCTCTCGGACCTTATTTAACTTTCCGTTATCTCTCGTACGCCACCGGTCCATCGTTGTTTGCTTTCTCTCTCTTTCTCTCGCGTGATGTTTTTCCAATTTCCTCGGCGACGACAACTTTTATCCGCCCCCACGTGTGTAAACGTCGGTTTATTCTTTAAAAGGGCTGACCGAGGGGGCATGAACCGTGCAAGATTTATGACCGCGCCACCCGGGATCTCCTTATTGTGGAATCTATCCTCGTCCGGTTTCGCATCTATAAGAGACGCGTTTCTTCCCGCTTTTCTTTATTTTCTTCCCCTTCTCGCGCGATTATCTCCAACATTTTTTCTTTTGTCCTTCCCGTAAGTTTGCACTCATTCGACTATGTATTTGGAACGCACAATGTTATAAGCGGATCGATCCGGGAGACGTCTGGCGCGTCTACCATACCTACTTCCACCTATCTACCTACTCCCTTTAATCGTCCTTGGCTGTCTCGCTCTGTCGCGATGGATTTTCCCCGCTCTTATCCGACGAACATCTGACGCTCTCCTTAATATCGGAGAATAGGAGAGAGATCTGAAATTCCGATAAATCCGTGTACCAATAATGTCACGTCGCGTGGGCGCTCTCTACTAACTAAATGCAAGTCGTTATCGCTATTCGCTCTGTGTCTCGCTTTATTATAGACAATCAATCGTGTCAATCGAGAATCAAATTTTCGACGTAAATTATTTCTCCTTCGTTTCTCTTAATCATATTCGCCTAATGTAGACAGATCCGTCCCATGAGCTCGATCTTTCCCTCATTTAGCTTAATCACTTTTCGCTTTATTTCAATCTGATATTTCTGTCCCTTCCGCCTTTCTTACTTTGACTTTATTTTAATATTTTATGGGAGCACGTCTTACATTATATAATGATGATTAATCGATCGTTATTATGTGAAAAATACAGATTACCGCGTGCTCTTTCAATCTTGTTCCCAGTTGTTTTTCATGTAATTCTAATTAGTTTATTCTAGGTAAAAGTGCCTATTCCAAGTGACGCCAGGTACTCTTCTCTTTATCGATCGCAAGTTTTATTCTACTCGAGTCATCTTGAATGAAAATTAGATCGTTGAAATTCGGAAGTGGAGCATCAAGAGTGTGTCGATGATTATAATTAAAGCACGTGGATTTAAGAGATCTACCAAGTAATTTTGCTCATTAATATTCGACGGTCGATCGTTATTGCAACGCGGTACTCATATTTAATAATCTCATTCATTATTTTCATTAGTCGCGCTTTCTTTATAATTGTATATTTGTACACTTTCTAATAAAATATCCCATTATCGGCGCGTATTCTGCGAAATACGACTAATATAATAACATAACTTAGCTTCTTGCGATTCGAGATAAGCGTATATCGTTCTTCCATACTTACTTTAATTATATTCCCCGCGCTTTTCTTCGATTTCACGTTTTGTAATCCGGCAGAGATCCTATTGATGATACGCTGCACCGCGGCGGATAAATTGTACGGTCGGTCGCTCGCGTAAGTGACGTAAAACACTCATTAATATCGAAAATAGTAGATTGCCATTATCCATCTTCTCTCTTTGCTTAGTCATCGTCCCCGTATCGCCGAATTTTTGCCACGCCGTCTAATGCCGTGGTTACGCAAAGCGAGTCGATGGCGCCGCAATTCGTTAAGAAATCACTTGCACGCGCAAATGGTGCGACCGGGCATCAAATCGCTGCTGGTGCAATTTTAGTTAGCGGCACGCAACGCTCGTTAATACCCGACATCGTTTTTTTGACATTTAAAAATGAATAATCGACAGCGGCTTCTAAGGTAGCGATCTTATATAAAGTGGTATTATATAAATGTCCCCAAACATATCGCGATATTTATACTCTTGATCGAATGACGAGAAAATGTTTAATAGAAGCGCGTTGCGTAAAAATAGAAAAGGGGGGAAGAGTATACAGAAGAATAGAGACGAATTGCATTTTCTCGTTGTTATTGCGCTATTCATCGTCCAAAATAAAATTGCACGCTTCCCGATTCTTTTGTCGGTATTGTTGAAATACGTACGTGCTCATTGTGCGACTTTGGAATTTTTCTTCGTACCCGCTACGCAACGTCGCACAATGCGCGATCAGTTGGGTCTGCATTTGAATGCTTACCCCCGCTGCAATTTCCTTGCTACCCCCTTCCGTTTTTTTCCCATTTTTTTTTTTTTTTTTTTTTTTTTTTTTTTTTTTTTTTTTTTTTTTACCGAATCTAGAACCGCGCTGCAATAATCGGAAATAACGCCGGTGAGCTTCGTTGAAATTCGAGCGTCGCGCTCGTTGAGTGTCTTCTCTGAATTTTACTCGTTATCTTATTACCGTGACGTTGCTTTGTCGACGGAATAAGGAAAATGCAGAGAAGGAATAACGCGACAAAAGAAATTTCTTTCGAGGCGAGAGCGAATGCTCCTACCCTCTCGTAATTTATATATCTTCATCGTTCGTACTCTAATAATTTGTTCATATCGAAGTCCTGCATGCTCTCTAGTTAAGAATGTAATTTGTCACGTCCAGTCTCCTTGAAAGCTACGATTATTTGAACGCTAAACATCTATTTATTAGCACCGAGATTCTCGAAATCGGAGCATTAATGAAGACGGAGGGATCGATTCACCAACGGGGAACGAGAACCGATCTTCTCCGAGAGCGAGATAAAAAGAGAGAGAGAGATAGAAAGTAGAAAAAAAGTGAGAGATAGAGAGAGAATTATAATTCTTTGACGAGAGATTTCTTCAAAAATAGTCGCAAATCTCTACATCTCGAATGCCTTTCACGCTCGCGTTATTACCTATTCTATTATACGTGCATGCCAAACCGCGCGGATGTGAACTTGCCTTTTCTCAGGGTTGTTTCTCATCGGCCGATTATCGGGACGAGCGGTTCGCCCAGCTCGCGCCGATAATTACGATAACGACGACGGCGTGGAGACTTCCGATTCCGAAGGGTCGTGTGCCGTCCGTGATGGGAATGAGGGTTACTCGCCGCCCAGGGACAACGCCTGAACGATCCTGGGATCGGCCTTGCTACCCTCCCGAAACTCCTCGAGTGTGAGCTTGTCATCGTGGTTCTTGTCCATCTGGTCGAAGATTTTATCGACCCTCTTCTGCGGGGTGTTCTCGTCCTCGGCTTGCGGCTGCTGTCCCTGTAACATCCGACGTTATTCTCCCCTTGGAATTTAATTAATCGACGGGATTTAATGGGGCTTCCAAATTGCCATGTTACCCTTACTAGAGAGAAGGTGCGAGCTAAAGTACTTTTTTTATTACAGATTATATGAATCTATAAATAACGTGCATTTTTTTAAAAAGAGTCAGCGAGATTATTTCAGAAAATTTACTCGCGAACAATTTATTTGCAAATTTTCGTTTCTAAAAATGCGAAAATTAATATACAGAGAACTTAATTCCTATTATCGTGAAGCTTTATCGCCGTTTCGACGACACGAGAGAGAAAGAGAGATAGAATTTCACTATCCATTATTATTTTATTGCGGCGAATTTATTGCCGCATGTTGGTTTATATTATGGACACCATGCGAGATATTGACTTTTAACGCATTCGTTTGATCTCGCGAGTTTTAATTGAATCGACCGCTAATTCCCGATAATGTAATTTGGCTTTATCGGTTGCATTTAGCTCCCAATCGCGTTTATTGTTTCAAAGTCGACGTATAAAGTTTCCGTTCGTCCGCTTTTGTCGATCGCAACCCGTATGTTTATGGATTACCATGCGTGAGCCCCCGCCCCCTACCCCCCGCCCCGCGGATATATACACATAATAACGCGCCACTGTATATATTTCTCTTTGAAATTAATATTAACGAGACTTCGAAGTGATTAATGGCGAATCGTTGTCGCGCGACGGACTTTCCGCAGTCACGCTCCAACGAATTTTACGCTGAAATTTGTATGGGGCGCGAATATCCGCGCAAAACAACACCCGGAGAGTGTCGACGTATTATATTATCCCTGATCCTTCCGGAGAGGGATTTCGTTCCACGGAAGTTTTTCGTTGACGTCCCGGTGGAAGTAACGCGGAAAGTTTGGCCCGAAAGTGCGCAATCACCCCGGACGTGCGCGACCTTGTTTAGTATCGGTGCTTTAATTAGACCACGCGGGCATTACGTTGGGTAATGCCTGTTTCCGGGAGAAGTGCACGTCCGCCAGTACATTATTTTCTGCCCATTCAACGCCCGATGATGTCGTCCGGAATGAAACGATTAAAGTGTTAATATGCGGAAAGATTATAGCGAGTATTGCGTAATAGGGGGTAACATCGTGTAACTTCAAAGATGCACACAGAAAAATACATACTATATACAAGTAAATATTACTTGTTTCAAGTATTTCATAAGTTCATATATCCGCAAATTTATTATAAGTTCATCATAAGCATCAAATTTATTCAAAATATATTCTGAATCCTAATAAATTTAATACTTCAATCAAGAATATTAAATTATATAATTGAAAGAAATACATTAAATTTTTCTGATCTAATAAATTTTCTTACATTAAATTAACCATATCTGACTTTTCTTCGATAAAATTTTATAATATTCTTCGAAAGAAAATATTTACTTTTTTTGAGTACATGATATTTGATATTTCTAAAATTTGTGATAAGTCTATTTTAAGACTATTATTAAGAAAATATTCTTTGTTAAAGATAACTGTTACTTGAAAGAAGTAAAGTAAACTGAGTAATCATTTCACTTAGCAATAGAATAATATTTTTCTGTGTGTGCCGCGTACATCGCGTTTGTGTCACGAGCAGCAGCGAGGATGGGTGACGTTATAGCTTGTGTCGTTAACTCGCTTGCAGTTCGCCGGTTGGAAGCTGCACAAGAGGATTATAACTTCCGCTAGGTTACACGTATATAACGCGCTCGTTGGGATAAAATATTAGCTTGATATTGAGCACGCCAGTGATTACGATTACATTACAGCGAACAAGTCTTTAAGCAGCCATATAAATCTTATGTTACCGTAAACGATTTTATTTATAGCTGTCAATAAATGAAACACGCAATTAAGTAATATAGTATTAAAATATTAATAAATTGTCTTTGATCTTTATACTATCAGATTTTTAATAACAGCTTCTTCTCCAAGAATTTGTGATTGTCTAGAGGTCTCTGTTATTTCGAGAGGGTTGGAGGGAGGGAGACTAACAAAATCGAGATGCGAGCAATGGAATTTGTTTCATGTCAAAGGTTTCTTTGCGGGCCAAGCACGTTGAAAAAGATACACTTACCACCATCTGATATATCGCGTCGACTATATTGTACATTTCGTCCCTCGTGATGAAGCCGTCGTTGTCCACATCGTACAAACGAAAGGCCCCTGAAAAGAAACGAGAAAAGGGGAAGAAAAACGCTATTGACTTTTGCGACTGAATTTCTGGGAAGATGTCCGAAAGCGCGCTTTGTTCGAAGAAACTCCATTTCGCGTGCACTTTTCCTCTGTCTTTCGCGAGCTTGCAAGTTTTCTCCGGCGACGATATAGTTTCGCGATCGTGATAACCTCGGCGAAGCTATACATCTTATATTGTTCACTTCTGGTTCAGATTGCGATCGTTCATCGATAGCTATTCTCTTGGAGAAGACAATCGAGAGAGTCTCGTCCTTTATCGTCTCGCATTGCGATGATCATTTTTCATAGCTCGTCTCGAATTTTATGTGTAATTCTCTTCGCAGTGTCCCGAATGTCCTTTCTCCGCGAAATAAAATTTTTGCAGAAAATATGAATATGTATTTATTACTTGATTAAGTAAAAAATAAATCTCGTGATGTAATTAAATTTAATTTGATCGAAAAAATTTATCAAAAATTTTCTAAAAAAATGTCAAAAGCAATTTATTTTTGAGATCCATTTCTTTTAATTAATAATTTCGGTTTAATCACGAAAAGTTGGGAACGGCGACATTTTTTATTTTTTTCAGATAAAGTTGGATGACTTAAGTTTTCGAGACTTCTACTATCTTGAATAAATCAAATAGGGGGATATACATAGAGAGATCTCGGCGATTGCGCGTCATGTATCCAAAGTAGGTGGGTAAACAACATAACTCGCGAGTGAATTCTCCCAAAAATTCGAGTGGATAAGTTTTTTCGAGGGGGATCAGGAACAAGGTACTCACAGTGAAGCTTTTCGTCCAGGTTGCCGCGTGACGTCACCGAGAGCGCCCTTATGAACTCCTCGAATTCTATCGTACCGTCCTGAAACAACAATCCGACATTTCCTTATTTTGTCCCGGCTGTCGCACGCGAGATGCTTTTTCCTATCGATCGCAAACTATTCGAGAATCGCAAACTACTTGCCGATCGCGTTTTTCAAAGACAAACAGCAACCGGGTTACAGTTAAATCTAATAACTATCATACACTGTGCAAATAATTTCCTCTCTCTGAAATATCCTTATCTTCTCTCGAGACCTCGCAAGTCGAGTAGTTTTGCGAGAGAAATCCGTGAAAAATTTCTGTCTCAAATATCTTTCAATATTTTCGATAGAGATAGTCGATTTGCGGCGAGAAATATTCACTCAATTACTCGGAAAGCGAGCCAGCACTGATTAAACATCGCGATCAATTCGTGTTCGGCTTGATTCATATTTGTCTCAGTTTTACCCTGAGCATTTGTTCAGCGTACGATTTACTATGTAAATTAACAACCTATTCTTATCTAATGCCAGACTAAATAAATGCTTAATCGGCAGTTAAACGCGGCAATAAAGACGTTGCGAGGGCAACGACAGCGACGGGGGAGAAAAATAATTTCAGCAAGATATGGTTGAAAGTGCATCGCGTGATAGTCCTCTGCACGCAATCGCCGACATGACGAACGCAAATTTGAGAAGCGTGAGAGTTTGTGGAAAGCCACGATGTGTGCACACGTGACAGGAAACTCACGGCGTTCTCGTCGAAAACTCTGAAGACAAGGGAGGCGAACTTCGACGGGTCACCCTGCGGGAAGAACTGCTTGTAGATCTTTATAAACCCCTGAAATCACGCGAGCTTTGTGCATATCTCGAGCTTTTTACTCGCTATTGATTATTTGGGGGTGATTAACCCTTTCCTCCTCTGTTGTTGCCACATGGCGTGTGATTAATGTGTATATTTTTTTTATAGGCTAATATATATTCAATTATTCATATTAGTTTGAAAATGTCCGTACGTTAAATTTTTTATTAATCTTTATTTTCCGTCATAAGCAATTTTGGTAAATGAGACAAAAGAGAAGGAGAAAATTAATGCATTTAATATATTCTGACGTAGATATACATACCTGTTCTGTTAGCAATCCATCGGGGCAATCTTTTAAGAATCCTTTGTGCCTAAATAATATAAAGCAGTCCTAATATAAATAATTATTTTCAAAGCAAAAATGCAATATTTTGCGTTGTTAATAATTTATGAAATAATTTCTCGAGAATCTATTTGTTCTAATAACTATTTATCTTAATTTGACATAGATTTAAATTAACGATATTCTGTCAACAAATTATCTTTTTTCAGCTATCGCCGAAATCTTTAATCATCCTGTCCGAGTTTGTACAAGTTCAGATAATGGCTCATTGTCTTTCCTAGGGTGAAACTTACCATTGACGAATCTCCTTTTCGGTGACTGTAACAGAAACAAGAAAGGAGATTTGGAGAGGCAATTAATTATTCGCCCACACGACGTAAATAGAAAGATTGAGTTATTCCGCCCGTGAAAAGTGTTCGGTAAGAAAAAGCGCGACGGAAAGAGTCGCGGAGAAAGAAACTCGGGGGAAGGGAAGGAGAGAATTATTTATTGTTCTCCGGTGCTTGCCAGGCTCGTATCAACTGCCGTGTGATTTATTGCACGAGGGATTTTCTCGGTAAATTCAATACGGAGATACTGTGTCTCATTGAAAAACTCGATTGTCCCGTGAAAACGATCAAATTTTTATACGGCGGATGCGGATGCGGATGGGTCTGCGCGGGTATCGTTCCTTGTTATGTCAATCCAAGGACGAAGAGCCGAATATTAACGTCGTCCTTTTTTACTTCGGACATGGAATAAAAATGTATCGCGATCGTAGAAGTGATGGATTGAAAGAAAAAAGAACGATGCAGGACGATTCGGTCGATCGATTGAATTTATCCGAGCGAGGCAAACACGAATATCACCGCGAAAGACAATCGATAACGGCAATCCCAAGACGGTGTTGCTGTTGGAATAACGAAAGTTTTCCCTCGAATCTTTGTATTTAAGCGAACGGATTACTCGACGTTCTTTTACTGCGATCGAAGAAAAGAATCGGCAAAATAGAAAAGGAAGATTAGCTAGTAACGAATGGCAATTATGTCGCGTCTCTCTGATTCGTTTCTTGAACTTGATAAAGAGCGCTTACATTTATCAAAGCGTCTGTTTTTCGATAAAAAATGGAAGATATTAGTGTGATTCGATGCGTTAAAATTGCACAATTAGATTTCAACATACTTTTTAAAGCGTAGGTTTTATCAAAAGAATTTTTCGATAAAATCTTTTAACGATGACATTTGACATTTTATCTTAATTGATAACCAGATGATAGTTACTTTGTCAAATACACGTGTCGTGAGGGAAGCCCTTTGCTTCCTACGTCAGCTGAGCCGAATGTGTTATGGCAGAATGGGGCAAAGGGTAAAGGGCGAAGGACAAACATTCGGGGTCGATAGAACTACGACAGAACGAGAAGAGTTTTGTGGTTTATATGGTAATCTTGCGTCACCCCGAGTATACGATTAGCTTTTACGAATAGTGCAGAGCGAACTTCTCTCCTATGAGAAGAGCTCCAACTGTTTCGGAAAATACACGTGACTTTATCAGAAATTGCCTAATCAGAATATTATCAGAACAGTTTCTCTTTTGTTCGCCGGAAAGAATATTCGAAAAGTTTTTCGAGCGAATCTCGTGAACGAATTTTTATCTGCGCAAAAAATCAAATCACTTTTATTCCATTAGATACGCTCGCAGAAATTGGCTCTCGTCGAATATCGAGAATTAAGCGAAACAGATCGTTAGCGATTATCGCGCAAACTCGCAGACCAAACGTTATTTCTCAAAATTGATGGAGCGGTGGACTGCTAAAATATTTCTATAACGATGCAAGTAAAATTCGCGCTGGAAGTATCGTCGGCGAAACGATTCCATTGTGTTCGTGACTCCGCGGTTTTGCGACGCCGCAAGAAAAAGCTCATTTAAAACTCGAATCACCATTGTAGTCTGTGCGGTACACGATATCCATGTAAATCGATTGATATCGTTCGGGATATTGTCCTATTCTCGACTTTTCACTACTCGGGGCTCGGCCGATCGATCAGCTGTTAACTGTCAGTTTCGGCGCGATATCTTCTCGTGAAAAGTATTACACGTATCTCGAGGGACATTAATTTCGTGTTTAATCTCAAATATGATCTACCATTTTGCCATTTCCGACATGAAACCTTCGTTAATCAAGAGAGTCTGATCGGGGCATGTATAAAGGTGTAGCAGCGAGTCACGCAACTCTCGAAAAACGCTTGACGTTTTAATGGGAATGAGAATTTCTTTCGTTTTTTATCAGATTGACTTGTGATGGAGATTCTAAATGACGTGTAAGTCGTCGCTGATTTTCGCGATGTTCGTTTAATTAATCACTTGCGCATGTGTCAGCGGTATAATGGCAGTCGTTTTGTGACTGTTCGCTTCAATGAATAATTTCAGAATATGAAAAGGATATATAATATTATTGCATCATCGATATATTCGAATCCGGTAATTGGTTTGAGGATCAAAAATGCTTAATCGACCGAAGTTACTCGTCCACTAGACTTAGGGTTTATGTGGACTAAATTGCATTTTCTTTTTCTCCGTCGACCATTTCCTCCCTTTTCCCGTCCGTTAAATCTCTCGATATCTTTTTGCCTGCGAAAGCAACGTCCCCGATCGGAAAAAAGTGCGCCTCTCTAAATGATAATTCAGTTTATCGCGTTAATTCGTATAAACGCGCTCGGGAGCGAAGATTAGCCGCGACTGTAATCACCGTGTGTATTTATCGTTTAAATAAAAAATTATTTTATTACGGTACGCGCGCGCGTGCATATTTAATCGCTGCAATAAAATATTTGGGAAATCACTTGCAATTTTAGGAGATTAAAATAACACAGGTGCGCGCTTTTATTCATGGACGTTCTTCAATTTTTAAAATTTTTCTTTCCATAACTTTAACTTTTTCTTTCACAAACTGTCAAACTGTCAAAATTCGCATGATTTGACAGTCGCAAATAACACGAGTGGAGCAAATCGCAGCGCGCAAACGAGACAGCCAATCACGGAAAAACGGAAAAAACGCTTCGATATATTCGAGTTCGAGGTTTCACGCCTTTTTTGTACTGCGTTCACGGAAAGAACGACCTCGCTTCGCGCAGCTTTGGGCGGAGTGAGGATTAGGTGAGAGACTTCAGCGCACTACTTCAATGCCGTATGTCGTATGCGTATCGATCGTGTATCACGTATGTGATCCGCCTATAAAGCTCGAAAGAAATGTCATAATATCGAAAGCTTGAGTTGTTTTCTGTTAATCGATTTTTATTACTCTTTTTAATTAAATCGCGATATATCTATTATATTTATTTTCTCTTTTCGGGAGCGAAGATTAGCCGCGACTGTAATCACCGTGTGTATTTATCGTTTAAATAAAAAATTATTTTATTACGGTACGCGCGCGCGTGCATATTTAATCGCTGCAATAAAATATTGGGGAAATCACTTGCAATTTTAGGAGATTAAAATAACACAGGTGCGCGCTTTTATTCATGGACGTTCTTCAATTTTTAAAATTTTTCTTTCCATAACTTTAACTTTTTCTTTCACAAATTGTCAAACTGTCAAAATTCGCATGATTTGACAGTTGCAAATAACACGAGTGGAGCAAATCGCAGCGCGCAAACGAGACAGCCAATCACGGAAAAAAGGTTTCAACGCTTCGATATATTCGAGTTCGAAGGTTTTACGCCTTTTTTAGAAAGCGATAATTAAACGTACATCAATTGTTTAATAAATAATTAATCATAATTTAAAATATACTTTAAAACGCTTTGTATATTCTTAAATTTTATTTTTAAACGCGATGGCAACTAGTATGATTATTACAATTAACGATTAATTTACTTTTAATAAGCGACACAAAACTATATTGCGAATATAAATAATTGCAAATATAAATCTTTATCAAAGGGCGATAATCCATTATTGCGAATAAAAATCGAAGCATTAGGGATAAAAATTATAAATTTTGTTACGATCCTTCGATATCATCGATCCTACGGATAATAATTATTTATTTGACAATGCTTATAGTCAAATACATTTTGTCCACGATGCTATATCATTTGACTTCTCGACGATCTAGATATAATTTCGATTAAGAACATGCTGCAAAACGATCGAATTGCAAAGTCGAATAATTAATATAACGATAATTTCCGATTAATCTTTTAATAAATAATTAATCTATAATAAAATACTTATATAATTTAATATTTCGCATATATATTTTATAGTATGTAAAATATTTCGGTAGCTAATTAGAACAATACCTAACATGGTATACGGCCTTGGCGGCGTAAACATTGACGCGCGTAAACATTGTTTATGTATCACGGCTTTGTTATCATTCATACGGCGATACTCGAGCAGTAAGGTAGCAGTGCGAGACGCTCCGTCAAATTCCTTTGCTAAACGCGACAAGTATCGGGAAATCATTTGTTAAAATTGATAATTAATTATCTTTTACATACTTTAAATAATACGTGATTATATCACAACGATAAATCTCAAGGCGCGTATTTCGCGTGATATATACACATTTAATGAAGAATCAAAGTGACGAGAATCAAAATTGTAAATTATTGTTTTGTCATGATCTTTCTCTCTCTCTCTCTCTTTATAAGCAATAATTATTTCTTTAAAAATACTTAAAGTTTAGTTATATTTTGTCTGATTCTTTTTCGTTTGACTTTTCGACGATTTAAAGTAAATATGATTCGAATTGAGAAAGCATAATAAAATAGTCGAATCGCAGGTCCGAGTAATTAACATAACGATAAGCTTCGTGATATATTAATCTTTTATTAAATAAATGATCTATAATTTAAAATACTTGTATAATTTAATATTCCGCCTATATATACGTCATAGTATGTAAAATATTTCGGCACCGAATTATCCATAACAATAGTATTCTCGGCGGCGTAAACAATAGCGCGCTAATATTTACGTGCTTCGGCTTTGTTATCATTCGCACGACGACACTCGAGCAGTAAAGTAATAGTGCGAAACGCTTCGTATCTTGTCAAATTCTTTTTCTAAATGTGATCGCGATTATTATCGACACATAATTATTTTAATTATTACAATTAACAATGTCCTAAGCGTCATAAAGGTTTACTGTGAAGGGGAAAACAAGTACCCAGCGTCGTCGTTGCTGTCATCGTGCCGCGGACGGCTTTCGCGTCTTTCGCGTCGCGTGTCAGCACAGCATTGCCACGAGTCGCACAATGGCTCATATGTGGCACGCGCATTTGTGCGTTGAACGCACATTGTGCACATTGTGTTGCCGTCATCGTGCCGCACGAGCAACGATGCGACGCGTTTTCGCGTTTTCGCGTTTTCGCGTCGTCGCGTCTTCGCGTTGGACTTCTATCTCCTAGGAGAGGCATCCTGCACCGGCGGAGCAACCCTAGGGTGAGTATTTATTATTTGTATATCAATTGTTAAAAATCGCATACGCGCATTAAATCGGTCTTTTTATTTGAATGAATTAAACAAGAGAAAATTAAAAAGAAAAACTTTTACATAAATCCTATAAAAGTTCCTATTTGAAAAAAAAGTATTTTTATAATTTATAAAATTGTTCCATATTTATATAAAGCTTCTTAGTATTGTATGCATCGTATATAAAATATTCCGCACGAAATATTAATTATAATTTGGACGCTGCTATAATTTGGACTTTATATTTGTATGTTACAGACAACGTAGCCTCAAGACCAACAACTCCGCTGTTGCGCATCAGTGCCGGTGAGTGATGAACTTTATTTTATTTTGAGGTAACGGATTCATAGATTTGTAGATTGTAGCAAATGTAAATTGTAGATTGTAGATAGATCGGTTGCCTCAAAATGGATGGGCTAGAATAGATTAAACAAAATAACTTTTAATCGATTTTTTCAATTAAAATATATTACAGTTATATATTACAATTTAATATATTAAAAAAGTGAAAATTAATTATAAAAAAATTGTAGAAAAATTAAAATTATTAATTTTTTTACAATTTAAATTAAAAATTAAAACTAATTATAAAAAAATTCAAAAATGGCATGCTACACCTTTTTTACAAATAAAAAATTGTATATATATTTATTATGTACAAAATAAAGTGTACTACATATGTGTGTTACATTTTATTTTATATATTTAAACTTGTATATATATTTATTGTTATATAAATTTATGTAATGTTGAACTCGAAGTAAATGCTGTCTGGTATCAATTATCTACAATGTAGATTCTACATTATTCGATATATCGGATATATCCATTTGATACTGATAGCATCATTAATTGTAAATTGTACTCTAATTATGATTGTCCAATAATTAATTGTAATTATTATATATGTTATAATTGTAATTCATATGTAATTATATAATTGTATTAATATTAATGTAATAATATTATATGTAATAATATTATAAATTATATATGTAATAATATTATAAATTATGTAAATTTTCCTTTTTTTTGTAAATTACACGAAAATTTACCGAAAGAACATATATATAATGACAGTACAATAGAAATTTTAAATTAATATATTTGTTAATTTTTAGTTTTTGTATATTATTTGTTTCAAAAATATTTATGAATATTATCATTAAAGCTAAGAGATTGTGTTTTCATACCAAAGAATTGTTGATAAATCCGGGAAATTGTATTTCAAACTTTACAAATGTCACGGATATCGCTAATTCTTCTAATATTTAATAGAAAAATTATTGAATAAAAATATGAAGACTCGATGTTAAGCTAACGATTAAATATTAGCTTTTTGTTCACAAAATTTGACGACTGCTTTCGACACTGCAGAATCGCGAGTAAATTATTTCAAATATCATGATTTGATTTTGATTTGATTGATGAATTGATTTATGAATTTCGTCGGAATTAAATATTCATTAAATTAATTAATTAATTACGTTCTAAAAACACCGGGTTTTTTCCATGTTCTTGGACGCGATCGCTGTCTTAGCTAAGGGGCCTTATCGCTGTCCCTCTTGTCAGGTAAACGTTAGTAAAGTTGCGTGGTTCGTACCGGCGAAGAGTCGAAACAATTTTCATCGTGGAGAATTATTTCTTGTCGGCTCTTGTGTAAGATCCATCCGCGACGTCTAGTTCGGTGCTCTGTTGAAAATTAGGAATATTCGTTGCAGGATTGGAATTAAACCCAGGTTTTCCTGGCGATTTCTGGAAGCAATACTTTTGGTAGTAACTCAACGACGACTGCCACACGTCTTTTCGATGTCAAATCTCGAAATTAATTTAAATAATATTTTTGAAGAGAAAATATATTTCTTTCTCTTCGTTAAAAGTGTTCTTCCATCATTATTAATATTAATTTATTATTGTCTTAATTTGCTAAAGGATAGTTTTTAGATATACCATTCTATATATATAATAAAATACATGCGCAAATTAACATACTGTTGCAAAAAACTTTTATACTTTTTTAAATATTATGTCACAAAATGTAAAATGTGCGTATACTTTAAAACTTCGAGACAAATCGAATGGGTACCTCGATATCAGTGAAATATCGGTAAATTAATGTATTTAAATGCAACAACAAAATATTAATTATAACTTAGAATTATAATAATTATGCTTGATATTATTTTGATTTATTTTATGTGTGTTGCAAAGTATTCAAATTAAATATTTTTTTAATTTCGCTGTTATCGGGTTCGATTTGTCTCGAACAGTTGGTACCCGAGAATTATTTGTATTCACACATTTAATATTAGCTACAATAACGCGATGCATGTATTTTATTATAAATAATATTTTTATTCTCAATCGCGAAATTTGCATAAAATCACGTATTTGAAAATAAATCGGGCAGTAGGTTCTATATTCATAAATGTCCTATTACAGACGCGATTATAAAAATGCGTTTCAAATGTCCGTCGAAACATTTTCGTATATAATAATTATATCGTTCCTTTAATTGTTCCAAAAATTACATATATACATATTGGAATCGAATATTATGGCTATCGTTGATTTATTTGTCCGTCGCGTTTTTTTCTCAAATTTTAAATCGCGTTTTATTTTGTGATTTAATCGTTAATTTACATCGAAGCTTCATCTACTTTTTCTCGAATATTTTTATTGAAAATCTACGCAAAATGCGCCAGTAGACCAAGTATTTTTTTCTACAATTAAAAAACAATCGATAATTTTATTAATAATTCTTCTGGTCATAATAGTTTATATTATATAAAATTTAATAAGCTTTGTAATTGCATGTTGATCATTAATCAAATATATAATTAATCATTACTTATCAGCTATATCTGATCTAAAAATAGTGAATTCTGCATCATATAAATATTTTGGACATTTTCGTGTATATATATATAATTTCATGTAATAAATTCTTTCATATTTCAAATTATATTTTATATTACTAGTTAATTATATTAACTTTGTACTATACTCTAATGAACCTAGGAACTATGCCGGCGGTAACATATAACGTTTTCGAATAAAGCAAGTTTGATCGTTCTGAGACCGATTAAAGACGTCATATATTAGGAATATCATCTTGATTATTAGGAGTACTTAAATTATTAGATTAATCAATAAAATATTTCAAGTAAGCGTTTGATTGATTAATCGGGGCAAAGAATCTTGTGCTTTAAAGCCAAAATAGCAGCAAAAATGGGAGATGTACTTTATATTAGTTATATTATTAATGTATATCATATATTTATATTAATCAAATTCTCTTAAAACTTATTTGGTCAAACATATATTCATGACAAATTGGATTTAATCGCTCTCAAAGCGATCAAATTTGCTTCATTCGAAAACGCTAATAGTTTCCCATGCCGGACAGGTCGAAGAGGAGGAGTCAGACTAAGAGAGATACCGTAATTATTATATATTTATTATACAATAATTT
>NW_021850487.1:233029-260735 GCF_003651465.1 Formica exsecta
CCGTAGTTATTATAAATTTATTATATTAATATTTTTGAATAAAATGGAAGCAAAAAAGACAATAATCGAGAGAATAGAGATAAAGGGGCTTCAAAATATTTTTATATCCCCCTCGAAACTTAGAAATATCTTGATACATGATATAACATAAAAAAATTGATTTCGGAGTAACAAAAGTCTATCCTACTATAATTTTTTTATAATTTTGTCCGTAACCTTTTATTTTTTTAAAGAGTTTTAATCATTAGCAGCATTAATTAATTTTTTCTCGTTTATATGATCGTCCGATACTGTCAGATTTTGTGCAACATGTCATATAAAAAAATCGAGATATCTCTTGCAATATTGGTTAAACAAAATTAAAAATTTCTTTTATATCTTGTGGAATGCTACCTTAAAAAAATCTACTTCTTCCAATACTAAAATATATCTTTATACAATATACGAAAGATTGTGATTCTCGAAACGCGAAAATCTATTCTATTATAATTATTATATTTTTCTATAGTTTTAATCTTGTTCTTTCGAATTCGAACAAGTTTTAATCATTAACAGCGTTAATTAATTTTTTCACATACACACACATATTTATAAAATTATTTAGATATTAACTCTAGTTACCCGTTTTTTCAAAATCAAATAAATTAATATTACACACACATACTTAATATTTGCACCGTCGAATGCGCGGCTCATCCAGGACAGCTTTTTATTGATATGAAATAATGCACAGCGCATGCCGAGATAACCAATCAGCATCGCGGAAAAGAAGCAAACAATATTTGCGAGTATTGATTTAACATACCTTTTTTAAGGGTGGATATTGTGTAAAAAGAGTCGACGTATTGTATTTCTGAATATGTATCACATTGCATTATATCTTATATTGTATATATCGATGATTGGTGAATTGTATATTCATTCAACAATTAAAAAAAAAAAAAAGAGAGAGAGAGAGAGTTTTCCGATAGAAATGAATAATGAATAATTCTAAATATGCGTATGTATGTATAATGCTTTGATAGAAAAACATTTTTTAAAAAAAGGTTATTTAGTAACGACGGGAACAATTGAAAGTAATTAATAAAAGCAGAATTTATTGAGATTTTTGTTTCCATTTACATTTGAATGACGTAAGTTTGCCGAAAATAAAAGCTGAAGTTTAAATCGAAACACATCTTTGTTACAATTGCCAACACCTGGAATTTCTTCAAAATATCTGTATTTAGTTTTTGTCTCTAACGCAAAACTGTATACAAAAGAATGAAAAGATAATACAAGACAATTTATCTTGCCAAGACCTTCAGTTAAACGTTGTTTATCTGGCAGAGTGTTTGGGAAGTCACGGGTAGTAGATCTCTGTCATGTTTTTACGTATCATTTGGTATTTCCTCCAGATCGCTCGCGCGTGCTTTTCTTGCCGTCTCTCTCTCTCTCTCTCTCTTTCCATCTGTCTCCATCCGTTAATAATCCTCGGGAGCCACTTTTCGCGGGGGCATCCGCCGTCGTGGCGAACACGAGTTTTTCTAATCTGCAGACTCAACGACGCTCATCATAGAGGGGTTGGTATGAAGGAGCTGTCGAGGACTGTCAAAGAGAAGTCGCAGAAATTCAACGATATTTGCTGTCACCATCTCTTTCACTTCTAAGGTAATCTCAGCTTATTTTCCGGCGCTTGCGTTAGATTGGCGTTTTTGCCGCCGTCCGTTTCGTTCGCCTGGACGATAAAGTCGAAACTGTCAAGTCAATCGACACGTGCTTCGCGCGAATATTCTTTCGCCTTGCAAATCGCATCATTTCGTATTCTCGTGTGTCATATATTTTCCACTTGCGATTCACTCGAAGAGACGCGCAGCATACATATGACACAACGACGTTTACAATCGCTGGATATCGAAAAATTCAAACGCAATGAATTTTAAGATAGGACATAAAGCAGATGTATAATACATATTTTATGTATACATATATATATATATATATATATATATATATATATATATATATAATTTTGAGAGATTTTTTTTAATATAGGATTCCGAATATTTCTAGGATAATATTTAACGCATCATGTTTATTACAAGAATATATTTGGCAACAAGTGTGTCAAATCGAAATAGTATCAGACACGCGGTGTCTGCCGCCCATATTCGCGATAGTATGCGATGCATGCATGTATGTCGTATGTATGTATGTAGTAGCAAGTCGCTACCGCCATTGGAGCTAGAACCGAAGCGCGTAGTTTGACAGCGGCGGCGATCAGCTGTTGCGAATGTTTACGTTCGCGAGTATTGGCTGACGAGGGAGAATCGGCGCATGGTGGTGGGTCGCGGCTACCATCCCAGTCCCTTTCAGTCCGTCGCGTCGTCCAGTTCGCATAATTTACTTAGTGCTTATCGTATTTATTGCCGTGCGTGAAACGTGTTGCGCTGTCGCGCGTTTTTATGCAAATGCCAACGCGCACCTTTCCATCCTTTCCAGAAACGGGTAAGTTTGCGATCGCAAAAAACTAGAGGGGACTTGTCAAAATACGCTTCACTCGTGTATATATAATATTTAACGATTAGAGTACAAATACAGCAAATTAATAAGTATAAAGCATTGTAAATGTTAAGAAACAAATAAAAAGTATATGTTTATAATAAAGAGTCATTTATAAACAGTTAATAATGAATTACATATATTGGAATTTATGTTTTACCATATTTCGTATTTTTATTATCACACATATTTTTTTGATAATCTTTTGGATATTAATTCTGCACGTGCCCATTTCTAAATGGTTTTGCACTGATTAACGAAAATTGTTGTAATAAAAAATTGATATCTCAAATGTGTGTATGTGTGATCTTGACTATCGAAACATTGTTAAATATACCATTTCACTATTACTACTACTATTAAAAATTAAAATTATTAGTTGACATTGAAATTTATGGTTTCTGCACATGAACAAAAAATTCGGTATCTTCCTACTATCATTTTAAATAATGAAGAGAAAGAAAAAAAGTAAACATAGGACATTATGCATAAAATAAAAGTTTGAAGCGACTCGGATCTATTTATTGCTCGTGTTGACAATTCTGACACAATTTCTGGATGTTCTTACATCCGCTATTAAAACATGATATTTTTGTTTTGTATATTTTTACATGTGGTTTGTATATTTTTATATGAAGTGTTATGAAAGACTTTGTGATAAAAATGCTGAATGCTTATATTCATTTTTTTTTCTTTTATCTTAAGATCTTAATATCTCAAGATTTTCCTAATATTCGAATAATTATGAAACACATAAAAAGCAATTGAAACAAAAATTCTGAAGCAACCAAGTGAAATTTGAAATGACATAAAAAATGCCGTTTTTAATACGGTATAACTTCTCTCAAACTTATAATTTAAACTTCAAATAATTAGTTATTCTATTAATCCTTAAAGTTTTTACTTGCGCTTTTCGCGAAATGCAAAGTACTTTTTGGCTAACTTTTCGGGACTTAAGCTCCGCTAGACTTTGGCGAACGAATAGTCGAGCTTGGCTCCGGATGCTATGCCTCGAGCTACGAAAATGGTGTCAGACATCGAGTGTAAATAACCTTATGAACGTAAGAATAGACGTACGAGACGAATCGAGTTTATGTATCTCTTGCTTTGCTTAAGGAAAACTCATAGCAGTTGCACGCGGGAACTCCGGTTAAACCAGCATCGGGTTTAGACTTGTTTTGCTAGCTTCAGGCTGTGAAGAATACTTTGAAGAGTTCTCGTTAAATATTAAATAAATGTGCTAATTTCTAATTTTTTTAAATAAAGCAAGTGATAAATTTGTAACAGAGTGTTGATTGAAAATTATGATTTATTATCTATTATTAAAGGTCTTATATTTATTCATATAAAATTAAAACGTGATAAAAATTGTATTTGTATATTGAAATTATGGTATATATATATATAACATTGCGAGATTGCATTTAATATCGGGAGACACGAAGTTATATATGTATTAATCGCACGTCGTAAGTATGGCGTATCCGAGTCTTGAATTAATTCCGCGGAGCTCGGCTTCTCTTACGCTTTGCCGTTATTCAAATTCGCTGCTTCATCAAGGGAATGCTCTCGAGCGTGCCAACTGACTGTCGGGCCTATACGAGGCGTTTGTCAAAATGACTGCTTTAAACGCGGTCATTTTTGTTTCGGAGACTCAAACGCGCGCGATATCACACATATAATTTTCTGAAATATACATATTATTAGAGCTGCATTTAAATTTTCTATTTTACTTAGCAATTTATCTGCAATGTGTTGTTTAGATGATCAAAAAGCATCTGTTTTTAATGTTTGATTTTACTAACAAATGTATTAAATAACAATCAAATTTAAATGAATGAATATTTAATTCGTTAATTCACAGTATCCACTCTCTCTCTATGCTTCGAATTTATTAAATATACATATAATATTATTCGTGACTTTTCAGATATTAATGTAAACGAAAATTTAAATCGGGCAGCTGACGTTTTATAATAATTTAAACATGACTGCAAAAATTGAAATATTTTAAGAGCTTTTTGAATAAACTTTGCAATTTTGTCGCAATTTATCTCTGGACGATGAACAGATGTTGTGCAAATAAAAGGGTTCGTAAAATAACATTATTTCGAATTACTTTAATTTGTCGAGTTCCAAGATCCATTTAATCATTTGAACACACTAGTAGTGATCTCAGTAGATAAAAGAAAACAAAAGCAGAGGGAAGCTTTCGTAGAAGTGCACCTGTTTAAAGACTTGCTTCGAGAACTCATCTCGATATATATCGCTTTCATTCCAAGAACGTTATCTCTGCTTATTTTCTTGACCAGGGCGAAGAATCTTCCACGCATTTGCCGAGTATGTACGAATCGATCGATCGAGCGCGCGGCTGATCCTTTCTTATATATTACAAAATCCTGCGATCTCGAAGGAAGCCAACCTCGTTGGCCTTTGCGCGAGTTTTATAAGCCGGTCGCTCGGATAATGGCGAAAAAAATCAGATGGAAATTTGCGAAGGAATCCGATCTGATAGCAACCCATTTTTCACGATCCCGTCCTCTCTTTCACGACGGATGCTGGATAGCGTGGATATTCTCTCCTCTTTTGACCTCGAGTCGATTGTCGCCGGTGTATTTTTCGCAGGTCACGCCATTCTTTACGAGCGGAAGCGGTGGTGGAAAAATAAAGGAAGCATAAAAACTTCTGCCAGGGAGATTTGTTCCGGTCGGGCAAGTTTAATCAAACGGTAGAACTATTTGTCGAGGTCGCTATGAAAAATTTCAAATAGACGGAGATAAATTACCTATTAATATTATTATAGGAGATAAATCGCCTATTAATTCACATATTGAGCAATAAAATTTGAGACGTTTGTCCGCGTACTTTTACTCCGACTTTCGCGATTCTCGTTATTGGATCGGCGGATAACTTTGCGCGATTAAGGGCGGCGACGAAGGGCAGGTTACTTGAAATAAATCGAAAATAGCGAACAGTAGTCGACTGAGAAAACTGCGGCGGTTAATTGCGCGACTTTATTGCCCCCGCGTGACGCGCTTTCTCGCGATAATCGCTCGTAAAAGTTGAAAAAGCGTCCCGCGTTCTCTTCGACCGCGTTAAGATGTCTCCAGGAGCCCTCGAGTCGTTAATTAAAATAGCTTTTGAGAACTTCACCGTGTCGGGATGCGCGCGATGACATGGAGATGGGAAAACTTTCGAGCGATGTCAACGGCTGCCGCACACAAAAGGCGATCTCTCTGAAAGCCTACAGTTGGTCTCCCCAGCCTCTCAAAATCTCGTTAACCCGGAAGATGTAATTTACGCTTTCAGAGACACATAATCGAAAAATCATTATCCGCGTTACCCTGAGTCATTAAAATTATTAAAAATTTTGCTTTTTAGTTAAAAAAATTAATTTCATTAATTTTAATTTAATTGAATTATAATATATATGCGATTTCAAATTTTTATAGATCGAAATGAAATATTGTGAGAGAAATATATGTGCATGTTTTCTTGATAGAAAGGAAAATGAATTTTTACATGCAATGTGTCAAAAACCAATTTATAAATGGATTGTAAAATACGGATGCGATTAAAAAATGTCGACAAAACTGTTTATTCGAAAAGTGAAGATTGAGCACGTCAATTATTACACAATATTTTTCTTTTCTTTTATTTTATTATTTTTTGCACAAAAAAAAGCTTTTTACAAATTAAATTTCCTAGGCATTAATTAAATGTCTATTTATCTGTAATAATGCATATCATATTTAGAAATAAAAAAATATTGAAGAAGTATATATGAATGTACACATATATATGTATAGCCAGTAGAATAGATATACATTTCGGGATATCAATTTCCAATTAAAAAATAAAAGCGGCATATATGAAAAATGATCGATCAGACAATTTGCGTAGAAATTAATATGAGATATATAAAAGCTAACCTTTTAGTAGAAAATTATATAAAACAGGAAGCAAATATTTTTGCCTTGAATAAAAAAATGCTGTTTTTTAATTTTTTACTATGATCAGATGCGTAGAGGCGTGACGAGATATACGGTTTGTTAAAAGGGTGTAATATGCGCGGCCCTTATAAAATGTGGCATCGTAATACGCGTTATACGTAAGCTGCTCCACGGGGATATACAACGCCTGGTTGCGCATAAATGCGAATCCGCCACGGTTGCATCATCGCATAGAGAGACAGCGTAGAGAGATAGTGTACATTCCGTTTCTACGTGCATGTGCGCGCGAGGTAATGCGAACGATTGCGCGGATACGCGACGGACGGTAACTTCACACGAGCGTGGAATTTCGGGACATTACGCGCGCAAGTGCAAATACAATTTATGCAGATAGTTGGTACGTTTACGAGAGTTCCCGCGTGCATGGCGTCACACACATGCGCGCGCGCCCTTATTTCTCGAACCCCCGGTAATTGGAACGAAACGAGCGTGGAATATAAAGGATAACCGAAAGTTTCGCCATGTATTGTTACTCGGAACAGACTCCGTAGTGTTGCATGGTCGTAAGTTTAACGGGTTATCGCACAATCTATCGTCGATCTAAGCAACCCTTGGTTTAACGAATTATCGCAGCGGAAGCGTTAACGAAGGGAATCCGATATTCGTGCGATAACCCTTTGATCGGGATTAATATAGGCCACGTTTATTAACGCTGGAAGGGCTGAGAGGTGAAGCTATGAATGTTATCTCCGCAATTTTATCTCCGTGAAAATATATATAACTGCGGCTCCTCGTTTGGGGGATTTCAACCCCCCCGATCGGCGGCTCTTCGAGTTGCACAGGAGCTGCAATTTGGCCGATGAGCGACAGAGTCTCTTCGTTTCCGGCGGAATTCAATTTTCATGGGCGTTATCGAGGCCCACCACAGGCTCCCGCTATGCAGATTGCGCGATCCCTTGTCTGTTTTCCTTCTCGGTATCGACGCTATCATCGGCATCGACAATTTACGATGCCATCGGCCCATCCGATGCACGTGCACGTGTTGTAACACGCCTCCGCAATTTGCGACGATAACCGGCGTCGTGTCGTTACGACGATGACGAAGGGACGATAATGGCGGGACGTAAAATTGTCGCGGATAGGGTGGAGGCGCGTTCCTTATTAGCGGACAAAAGTCAATGTTCCAATCTTGATGCGCTCAAGAAGGGATTCCGCGTTATCTATATTAAATTTAAGGGGACTAGGCAATAGTATTTGTCAAAAATGAAGTCTTTTTTGGGAATTTATTACAAAAAAAATGAATTAAAATCGAAAAGGATTTTTAAATAAGTTTTGCAGTGAGTTTTACAAAAGCTCAAATCGACTTGAAAAAAATGGAGCATGTTTACAATATGTATATTTTTTTTTTATATAGTTTATGATCCTAATAAACATTTGATTAAAGAACAATTCTTGATTTTAATTAATTTTTTTTGTAATAAATTCCCAAAAAATGATTTTATTTTTGACAAATACTATTACCTAGTCCTTTTAAGCTAAGAGGATTCGTAAAAGTAACGGTCTATTTCACGTGGAGTGACGTACGTGTTAATGTAATTTACAATCTTTGACTGCTTGATGACATATTGTACGTGACACAATTTTTAGAATCTTTAAATTTCAATTTACATATAATAGTTGTAAATAAAAATAATTATTAATCGAGGATAAATTTTATTTACTGAATATATTTTTAAATTTATCCGTGAACCTTTGACTTATTCAGTCGATCTAAATTTTTAAATTATTTTTAAATAATTATAAATAATTTTCTAACACGTACGTGGATAATAATCCACCATTAGTTGAAGAAACACACTTGTGATTTCTCAAACGACTTAGCCGGTGAATTAATTTGGCGAACAAACGCGCGAACAACTTTCGCGCATTTGGGACAACGGTTTATAAAGTGCACTTTAATAGAACGCTTGAATTAACGACGTTGTCCCGGATGTAACGCGACCCAATTCAGCGGAGTATATATTGTGAACGCATTGTGATGTACCACGAGAAAATGGTAACGACTCGTGCAAACTATTTACGCGGCCGAATAACGCGATGCGCGTATGTCGCGATCACGTAATACAATTGGAACAATATTTCGCCACGCGTTGATAGAGGCAGATTGAATTAGATTTTGACGACTCCCTAGCTACCTTGTTACGATTTTTTGCGCGCAATAAACTCACGTCGGACGGAAAGCGGAAAACGTATCTAAACGTAGCATTCTGTTACATTATGCATTTTGTAATAAAATGTCGTTGGACGGAGATATGACAGTCACGTGCGGCACGTTGCAAATTAAATTTGTAGTCGCTCGTGCATGGTGCAGTCTAGCGAGATATTGGATCTGTATACATAATTAGTAGCCAACGAGAAATATAAGAAAGATCAGAGAGCTTTTATTCTTTCTCTGTGAAATATTGTATCAATATATATATTTATATATTATTCAATTATATTATATCCACAAAAGATATACTATCGCAAGCTCCATTATTACGAACAATTGATTTGTTGTTGCAATTATTTGAATGATTATTGTTTAGTAACAATTTGTATGGAATATGATAAACAATTAATCAATAATAATGGACTGAGCCAATTAATAACAATAATTAATAAATTAGGCGATATTCTATATAACAGAGCTTAAGGAGCAATTATCGTGTGTTCTTATAATAAAATTCGCATTTTAAACAAATACACGAACATTTAATTAGAATAAATATTAAACAATTTTTAGAAGATCCATGGCCTTCAATCGTATTCTCGGCCGCAAGTTTTTGGAATAACTATGTGGTGGACAATGCATTTGAATTTCATTGGAAGGTTTTAAATTTTTTCAACGATCGACCCTTTGTGGTATTTTTATTTTTTTGACTTTAATTTGTATTCTTGACCGCTACTTTTTATATTTATATTTTTTATATTTTGTTAATTTTTACACTGAGGAGAGTCCAAATTGGGACAGAAACGTTTGTTAAATTTTTATCTAATTGCGTTTTTATTAATTTTCTGTTCATTCATTAGTAGTTATTTTAACAACTTTATACTAATTATTTTGTACTTTGTACAATCTAATTTATTTAAATTAAATTTTTGTGTATTTGTTTTAAATGCAAATTTTATTAAATAAGAACACACGATAATTGCTCCTCAAGTCCTGTTATAAAATATTGTTTATTATTTCGGAGTCGTTTTGATTATTTTAATAAATTAGGACTGCACGCACAGACAGCTGTTTTATGTCATTTTGGAATCGCGTATGATAGGCAGCGAGAAATCTTTGTCGCTAATATATTAATTCTTTCACCGAATTAGTACGATTTAACAGCGAGCGGAGCAAACATATGGGAGATTTGCGGATCGATAAATCGTTGATTTGCGTCCATATTGATTCTCACGCATTGTATCTTATCTCTTCTCTCGTAAACCCAATTATCGGGACACACGTATCGCTTTGACAGATGATGGGAGCGCGCGTAGCGGTTCACGCTCCGGTGCTACACGAGACACAGCCATTGTTGAAATGTGACAAAACAACGGCACGCATCAGCCGCACGTGCTAGAAACGTCCAATCAAACGACGTGTCAAGTCGATTTTCAAATCTCTTTTTAACGGCGATGAGGCAAATTGAGGTTTCGATTGCTCGGCCTATTGAAACGCATCGCATTTTTTCCCCGTGGACTCTTAAGGGGTATTCCTAATTTGACACTCTAAAAAAAAAGGCGACTTTTGGGAATTTTTTAAAGAGAAAAGTATAAAATGTATTAATTCTAAATTTTACACGTTTATTAGATAATATTTCAAGTATATCCTGAATTTTTTTCAAACAAAAATAATTTGTTTGTTTCGGAATTATAGTAGTCCCACCAGGGTGCCCTCAAAATAAATTATTCATGGCAAACATAATTCCAGCGGTTATAGTCATTTGAAATAAAAAAACCAAAAAGATTTTTAATTTATATGAGTGTGGCTATCGCGTGAATAAAAAAAAAAAATATTGAAAAATATAAAAATTTTTCAAATATTGATTTAATTCTAGTTTACACGATAGCCACACTCATCCAGATTAAGAATCTTTTTGGTTTTTTTATTTCAGATGACTATAACGGCCGGGATCATGTTCGCCGCGAACAACAATTTTTTTTTTTAGACACCCTGGTTGGAGTATTGTAACTCCGAAACAAACAAATATTTTTGTTTGAAAAAAATTCAGGATATATTTGAAATGTTATTCAATAAACGTGCAAAGAATCAGAATTAATATGTTTTATACTTTTCTTTAAAAAAATTCCCCAAAATCGTCTTTCAAAGACCCCTTAATGTAAATCCCGCGTTCAAACGAATAGGAGGAATTAAACAAAGCGTCGCGCGACGTTAATCATTCATTAGCGATTCGATATCTATAATGTTTTCGTATCCGTAAACGCATCGCAGGTAGTAGAGAATATATAAAAATTTTATTATAAAATTTTCGCGGATCGTTAATTAACGCGTGCAGCTCTATATTTCCGCTATTGTTGCATCTGAGTTCATTAATATTGCCCGCTAGTCGAAAGCGATTTTCGCGCGTAATGAAATGCCAAATTAAATATTGCATTATCCTAGCTTGTTAATTAACGCGCGTAATTAGTCGTCTTTCGCCGTGCAATGAATGAGTGATCTTCAACTGCCAGATATTTAACATCGTGAGTAAATCTGTTTATTTTAACTTTATTAATTAGTTAGATACGGCGCTGCCATATCAATATCATTATCATTCATGAAACAAAGCGATATTATAATCAATGATTGGATATTATCACGAGAATTATCTTTTGGTAGTCGCTTTCTCGTTTACGATGTTTTATCATACGAAGGAAAATATGATTTATATTCTGATATTATCGAATCGACGATGCGAGTGGCCATATTTGAAATGCAGAAGGGCTTTGAATATTTCTTATATTTTTTCCCCGACATATACATCCTCTTATAAAATTCATAAATAATTTCGTAAATAAGAATTGGCTGTCGGAATAAATTTCTCCGGCTACGGTAGATCTTCCGCGCCGTGGCTTTAGTCTTGAGAAAAAAAAAAAAAAAAATCTACTTGAAAAGGAAATAGAAAATATAGGAGAAGTAATAATCATAAAATTTTCCATAAAGATCTACGAGTTCGTTTGTTCGTTTGTTCGTTTATTTGTCCGTTCTACTAAATTGTCCGTCACCCTTGTTCTCCTTATCTTCATCTTTCACTCTTGGCATAAAAATGAGAATTGTGTTTGCACGGACATAAGAGAGGGAACGGAAAGAGAATTCTAAGAAGAAGTAAGGAGGCGGCACGTAGCAAGAGACTTAGCTCTCTCATCTCTATTCCATTTTCTTAGAATAAAGAACTATCGTACTCCATCGGCGCCTTGACGTATACGCCGCCGCATTCGATGGAATGCATCATGCCTTCTGATTTTACTGCTCAAATCACTCGGAGATGAAATGACAGGCGCATACAACGTGTGATACATGAGCTCGAACAACCGTAAAAAAATATCTCACGCGAATCCAATTTCGAGATGACATTCCAAAAATAAATATGTTTTTATTTAAATTATCTCAAAATCTCTATCATTTTTTTCATCACAAAATATAAGTTTCCAAGAAAACCTGTTGCAATTAATTAATATCTGATTATTGAGTATGAAGAAATGTTCATTTTTGCATCAACAAAGTCTTAGGGAACAAAAAACTTGTAATTAAAAAAAATTAATAACATTTTTCGTGGTAACGTCTGCATTTTTCATAAGATATATTAGAATCTACAGTGTGTTTTTTATAAATATTTTATTTTAAATCTCGTGTGTGTGTGGGCATATGTACATATATTGAATTTTAAACAGATATATATATATGTTTATCTTCTTTAAATAATAAACAAATCCAATTAAAAATACGAGAAATTCTCATTAAAATAACAATACTTTCTGAAATACTCACAGGAATATTCGTGGCTTATGAAAGAATCGATATTAAATTCCCTCAAGTGCCAACAAGATTAACGTGTTAATAAAAACGAAGAATGTTTTTTCGAATCGCGGTGGTTTTTTCTTTTTTTTTTTTTTTTTGAGGAAAACGAAAGATCTATAGCAACGACCACTCTAAATTATCCGCAGTTCGTAATACGTATTCCAGCAAAGTGCATTCGTGCTTTTATGTTCCTGCAACGTGAAACCCGCATCAGTTCGCAGGACCAGACGTGATCAGCATTACGTCTGCTAAATATTATGGAATGACATGGTGTACCGCCGCTGGTACTCGATATCCTAGATTTTATGGCTTATAAAAGTCACTTTTCTGTCCGCGCAAATATACATATTGGTATTAATTAATAATGAAATGATTCAGTTTATCTCGTTTATTTATTTTTGAAAGAAGAGAAAAAAATCGAGTGAGGAAAACGAAAGATCTATAGCGACGACCACTCTAAATTATCCGCAGTTCGTAATACGTATTCCAGCGAAGTGCATTCGTGCTTTTATGTTCCTGCAACGTGAAACCCGCATCAGTTCGCAGGACCAGACGTGATCAGCATTACGTCTGCTAAATATTATGGAATGACATGGTGTACCGCCGCTGGTACTCGATATCCTAGATTTTATGGCTTATAAAAGTCACTTTTCTGTCCGCGCAAATATACATATTGGTATTAATTAATAATGAAATGATTCAGTTTATCTCGTTTATTTATTTTTGAAAGAAGAGAAAAAAATCGAGTTTAAATAGCTGCTCTTTTTCACAATTTATTCTTTCTGAATTTCTGTGCATATAAACGTGCAACAGCATTTTTAAAGGGCGCAGAAAATATAAATTGGTCAAAAATATTACGTAAAAATTTTGCGTTGTATCTTTTTAAATACCGGAGCAAACTTGATATAACAGTTGATGATAAAATCTATTTTTCAAAAACGTGGTAACGTAATTGAGATTTATTGGAGATTGTTTGGAATTTTTTTGTTCAATAGGTATTTAATTAACATTATTTTACGTAAATCCACGCTAATGCCTTTCGCGATATAAAAGGCGATCGGTTTTTGCCGTCGTTCGATTTTAATCGAACGCCCGGATATGTCTTTGAGCTCGATTCTTCTCTCCGGTTTGCTTGAAATACACTCGTTCACGTTCATTAATCGAATTTCCATTATCGATCGAACGCTAACTGAGGGCAATTTTTCTTTATCGGGGATCAAGTACTTTAATCTCATTAAGATTGTTAAAACGTTTGGAATTCTTCGGATTCCTTCAGAAATCTGATATATATCCTTACGTAATATTTTGTAAACAAATATAAATATGTGCAATCTTTCTAGTATCTCTCACGAGAAAAACTGCGCGATGAATGAAGTGAGCTAAGCGCTAAAAATTTTTACAATCTACCCCGTATCTTAATCGCCTTGTTTTTCTCGACGCGAGTCGCGACGGTATTTTTCCGGCGTCCGATATTTCTCTTTGAACTACTGCGACCTTTCCCATTCTACCAGCCTACAAAAGGTTATATGTACTCCGTTGGATCGGATCTTTCGAAATTCATCGCGAAACTGCTTCCTGGTCTCGATAAAAGTTATATAACAGTATCCGATACTATTAAACTCGGAATGGAAAAAGGTCAATTCTTATCCTATATAAGGGATAAAAAGTTTTTCTGATAAAATAATCTTACTAATTCAGAATCGTCGCTAAGGAGATTCATTGCTATAATCATGATACTAGCAATCATTTTATCTTTATCGCGGCCTGTAAGAACGCGAGTTATATTTTCAGATCCAATTATCTTTCCCCGACGAGATTTATTCGTTATAGCTGGAATGCAATGATATTTTTGTACGGTTTAATAAAAAGTCTCTTAAGCACGTATAGCATTATAGTAAATTCCTTTTATGTATTCCAGTGTACGCGTATAATGGTCCTTACACAAGCGCAGCCAGGATTCGAAATAACTCTGCCTGTATCGTAGATGGAAACATCGTAATATACGAATTCGTATACGTTTTCGCGCCGCAATACAGAGGAAATATCTGTATAGTTTCGACGAACAAAAAAGCAATTACGCTCCCTCGCACGCTTTGATATTTTATTTTTATTCAGTCATTCCATCGCGATGGAAATTTCGCGTCTCTCTCGCCGAGTGTATCTGATGTATGAATCATTAACAGGACATCCGACGATATCAGCACGCTGTATGTGCGACTCTGTACCGCAGGAGCTCGCGGAATTATGGGAACGATCCCATAAATTCACCCTTGTTTGAACAAAGGGTGGATTCTCGGAGCACATCCGGTTCCTTCGAGCGCGCGCGCATATCTATCGTCCCGTCCTAGATTCTAGTTCTAACCGCGTTTGGGGACTCTAACGAAATTACAGGGACTACGAAATTAACATCGGGAGGGAGATGCCATTGCATTCGCTCAAGAAGTTGGGCGAAACTTCGAGCGTTATCGGTTTGTCGAAGAGTGCGGAAAGGGACCGATTGCTTCAAGTCAATTAGCGCTAGTTTAACGAATCACACACACACACACACACACACATACGTCGATAAATCGTTTGGCTTGCGAGCGTTCCAGACCATTTCGTTCATTGCTGTTCGCTTATTCGACATTATTCGCACGGATATTCAATTTTCCGTGAAGATATAATTGCCATCAGTGTTGCCTCGCCACGTTACTACGTGTACTCTCGGGTAAACTGATTGCTGGGATTTCGTGTTTTCCTCGTCAGCTGATGCCCCCGCTGGAATAGGCGAACCCCCGCAAAGACTCGTTCCCCGGGAGATATAAATGATATGACCTAAACGACGTGCGTGCAAGAGTTTGCACTCTCGACTACTATGTATCATTCGAGGAATTAAATTTAATTCATACATGCCCCGTGGATGAAAAATTTAGGATAAGAGCATTTCGAGATTGGGAGGCATTCCATAAAGCATACTTTACGGTTGACGTTTGTTGTTTTCTTATTTCGGAGGAATACACAAGTCATCCTCTAGTATGCTTTTCAAAATATATGGCGTGCGCGCGACGATTTTTTATTAAACTTTATTTAACCAAGTTTACGGAATTTGGTAGATATTTTAATTTAATAGTTATATTATTTCAGAGAGAGAGAGAGACAAACTTTTATTATATATTTGCTTTTTTAAACAGGGAATGTGTATAATGATTCATGTTGAATTTTGCACATTCATCGATTTCAAATAGCTTGAATGTTTACATTTAAAGCATACGAACTCTCTTAATGTTAGCTATTCATGCTACTTGAATTCCATGAAACTCTTTGATTTATTTTAGATGGAAGAGTGAATGTATTACACACTCGTGTATATGTCACGAGTTAGATATTTCGATATAGAATATTAAATTACATATAACTGCAACGAGCAAAATTGCAACTACATTAATATGCTACTATGGAAAATAAAGTTTTAAATTAATTTAATTCTATCCGAGCGCGGCTAACGGAAAGATATCCCGAAATTGCTTGCGCGCATCTCTGACATAGATATGACGGCAAGTTGACACACGCGTGCAAAGTAGAACTCGCTGCAAATTGCGAAACTCGACAGCCGGCAGAGGCGACTACATTTGCGGCCGGGGCCGGTAATCGTCTGGCTCGTACACGTATGCATGTCACGATGTGCATCCATATAGACTACGTGAGCGACGAGTGGAAAAGCGTCACGTGCATCGATCGTCCAACCGTGACAGACGACGATCCGGGTGGACGTTCCGTGACGGCGAGAGGGGAGGAGGAAGGGAAAACGGTCGGCTGGGAAAACGCCGCAAATGAATAATAACGTCGCGCTATATACGAAGACCCAGTATCTACAAAGGACAGAGAGAGAGAGAGAGAGAGAGAGAGAGAGAGAAAAAGGAACGTTTGCTCGCGCAAACTTTATGTATCACGATTGCCGTTTTTTTCATTCCCTGGGAGGGTGGTTGAAGCGTCGGCGAGGGTTGAAAGACGGACGGGAAAACGGCGGGAACCAACCCAGCCGTTTCCGTTTGCCTCCCTTCGGTGGGAAAGGTGGAGCGGGGGAGGAGGGGAGGAAAAAAAAGAGAGATATCGACGACGACGAAGAGTCGCGTAGGCGTTTTGTCGTGGCGCGAGCCAAGCCGATATCGCCGAGTTCCGCGATACGTTTGTGATCCCGATTCTTCTTCCGTCCCTGATGGTCTTTTTCGAAGAAAAAGGGATGGCGCCGTCTAAGAATAACATTCAACGCGATCCTAAATAAACTATTCGCGATTGATGCGGCCAATCTTGCGGGTGAGGCGAATTTTCCGCGAAATTATCGTACAAAGTTCTTTTCTCTCTCTCTCTCTCTCTTGCTCCCGTTATTCCCCAAAGGATGAAACGCGATGGCGAGAATTTCTGGATGAATCACGGCCGATGCCGGGATTTAAGCCGAGGATTGAAGTCGGCGTGAAACTCGGCGAGTATTACTTCCCGCAGCCAGTAAGGATCTCGCTCGGACGTAAAGCTGATGCGGAAAAAATGATCGGGGCGAGATGCTGGCTCGTAAAAATGTCCGCGAATTTATTATTTCTGTTGACTTAGTAATATGACGTAGAAGCGAAGTATTCAATACCATATAAGTACATAACGGAGTATATAAGAAAACTACATAAAGTGCAAAGAGATATGTCTCGGAGTCATACGGTGATAAAAGTAAGAGTATCTTTCTCCCGCGTAGGTATTTCAATTTCTCTCTCTCTCTCTCCCTCTCTCTCTCAATATTAAATAAAATTGGCAATACAAAGTAAATACCAGGGAAGTTTAACTGACATTCGTTTTAAACGCTCGTAAATGAAGCTATAAACATCTCCGCTTGGTTCGGTGGGCTAGAAAAGGCAGGGAAGAATTGAAGAACTTAAAACTCCGTTGTAAGCAATACTTGATCGTCCATCTTGGTGATATGTACTTCGGCTAGGTCTTTCGAAGAGAAATTGAGTAACGGAAGCACTCGTGTAAGTAACCGGAGATAAATGATAGCTCCTACAATTTCTCAGCGACATCGTCACGATACGATGTGTGCATGTATGTGTGTATCACGAAGAGACGTTAAACGCGCGAGTTATTTACTGCATGGGAGATAAATTCTCGCGAAGGTGTACGAATGTGCGTAAATCGGACTAAAAAGTCCACGGGGGACGTAGATGAGGGACACACTCGAGATAAAGATGGGGGGAGGGACAGTACGTTAAGGGCAAAGTGTCGCATGAGAAAAGTTAATAAGCCGTCCGTGATAACATCGGGCGTGAATCACGTGATCACGAGAGCGAATCTCGAGCACGCATCTCGTAATTTTTGCGTCGTTTAGATTGCGATGTACTATAGTCGCGAATCACATTGTTTCGCAGACATGTCTATTGATTTTCGCGGGCAGATTAAATGGAAGTTTTCTGCACGGACGGTGCTCGATTTCTTACGATAGTCGAATGTAAAAGCGCGAAATATTCGTAGCCGGACGTTTATTGCGATTAATATATTATTATATTAGGTATATTTTTGTGTAATAAAAATAAATTTAAAAATATTACATCAGGTATTTTTGTGTAATAAAAATAAATTTAAAAATACTTAAGTAGCTTTACGTATTAAAGCTGCTTGCTTTTGCTATTGAAAAGACATAAATTATTTCTTCAAATACGCCAAACTAATGACTGAAATGTTAATGACCGAATATTTACGAGTAAAAATTAGCAAACAAAATTAAATTAGATAAAAAGAAATTTAATTAAATTTAATTAGAATGAGATTTATTATTTGGAATATAATAAGTTATAGAATGTTTCGAGGTAATTTTTTATTTTTGTATATTATTTACAAATCACGATTTTATAATATTTATTTCAAGATTGATTTTATGATATTTCATATATCATCTATTCGATGGGGTGATTTTATGGGTCGATGATGGAAAATATTCTATTAAAGGAAATTGCATGGCCGAACGATGACGTGTATTGTCTTCATGCATGAAGCTCCGGGAAGCTAGGGGTTATGAAATATGCAGATCCTGAGTTTCATTACAACACATAACGTTGTATATTCCATCCAGCTTTCGAACGATAATTAATAATTATTTGGAGTCGTTCTTTTTACGAATGTATCATCAACGATATCGTCGTCTTTATTGCTTGGGATTAAACCAAGTCGTGAGATCGAGTGAGATCTTTTTTCTACAAATATGGGATTGTTTATGTAGTATTCAATGGCTTTTTCTTACTAAATATTTCTTTTCATATAAAAAATAAAATCTGAAATTGCTTCGACTGTAGATAACGATTAATTCGATGTACTTTACATTAAAATTTAATTGAATCTAATTATTAATATAATTAGCTTTGTAGGACACTAGCGTTAACTAGGATTAAAGTGCTACTTGTCTCTCTCTTTCTCTCTCTCTCTCTCTCTCTATCGCCTCTCTGATGTAATATTGCTTCATCACAATGGGCAATGTGCGACACAGGCTCAGGGCGAAGATCAGATTTGCCATTGTGAGCGTCATATTGCATTATTTGTCATAATTTTGTGGATTACATCGCGAGACAAAAAATAAATAATAAAATCGCATATTGCTCGATATCATGTAATAATATAACTTATGTCTATATTAAATAATTGAATATATATCAGCATCAAATAATTTGTCATATCGGATGCTGTGGTTAATAAATGAAATTTTACTCGCGCGAAAACGTTACACGATAGAGGGCTGCTGTAAATGCGATCACGCTAAATATAATAACCGCGAACGCGAGGCGGTGCCATTACGCCCGCAATTAGATATTTTCTATTTATGTCAAGGATGCTTGCAAATTTAATCAAAGGTTTATGCGCCCCCGAACATTAATATTCTATAAGTGCAATAGTTAAGAGTCTACAATATTCGCGAAACATTCTTCGCTCATAATTTATACTAAATACTGATCGTTAATTATTCACAATAATTGCAGCATTGGCGGAACAGCCGGCGGTGCATCCTGGCTTGTTCATTCGCTCGGCGAAAGTTGAATCGGGTTACAAGCGTACTCAACCGCGTCAGAATTTATAATCCGAAAGGACGTTAGCGCGTCCGGTTAAGGATGCATCAGTGTGTGAAATTTCTCGTGACCAGTCCCTAACGAGCTTGTAATCCGTAATAGCTCGTAATTTCATAGTTATTATTCTCGTAACGAGACCGCCGAACCTGCACCTCTGTTCGGCTGACAAATTTATTGTCGGTATACATACAGAATGTCTCTCACGTTATCGCGTTCAACCGTTTGAACCGTAACAGTCATCCGCTTGACATTCGCATATCTTTGCGCGGGGACGTTGCATCGATAGGGCGCGTATAATTCGAATATTATGCCAATATTGTGTCAGGCTGCATCGCTAACTCCTTCCACTCGTGACGATTTATGTTACGAATATTATAGCGTCATGTATTCCCATTTCATCCGTTTTGTAATTTATACCATGTTGTCTTCACATCGAGAGGGACATTTGCATTTAATGCATTGTACATGCGTGTTCAAGCGTTTATTTCGCGCACGCACATGTATTTTTTAACACCCAATTTTAACGTGATTTAACGAAAAAAAGATATTGTTGAGAATTGATATGGCGTTCGAGGCTGTTGCATCAATTTTTGTAATCGATGATTCATTGCCGAATCGCTCTCTAATCTCAGATTGAATTTCGTGCAAGGTCAACGATGTCGTTCTTCATGCTCCGATCTATCTGCGAAGCTATTCATGCGTCTATGGAAATTTTTACGAAGGTATTCGCGAAAATCCCTTCTCCTATCGATCGATCCTGCTCAGAAATTGCGAACTCCCAAATTGGTTCTCGGACAAGATAGGTATTTTCCGCCGCGTTAAACACGTGAAAAGCAACGCGCAATTTAAATTTGTTTTCATGAAAGTCCCAGCACTCGTGACCAGTCCCTAACGAGCTTGTAATCCGTAATAGCTCGTAATTTCATAGTTATTATTCTCGTAACGAGACCGCCGAACCTGCACCTCTGTTCGGCTGACAAATTTATTGTCGGTATACATACAGAATGTCTCTCACGTTATCGCGTTCAACCGTTTGAACCGTAACAGTCATCCGCTTGACATTCGCATATCTTTGCGCGGGGACGTTGCATCGATAGGGCGCGTATAATTCGAATATTATGCCAATATTGTGTCAGGCTGCATCGCTAACTCCTTCCACTCGTGACGATTTATGTTACGAATATTATAGCGTCATGTATTCCCATTTCATCCGTTTTGTCTTCACATCGAGAGGAACATTTGCATTTAATGCATTGTACATGCGTGTTCAAGCGTTTATTTCGCGCACGCACATGTATTTTTTAACACCCAATTTTAACGTGATTTAACGAAAAAAAGATATTGTTGAGAATTGATATGGCGTTCGAGGCCGTTGCATCAATTTTTGTAATCGATGATTCATTGCCGAATCGCTCTCTAATCTCAGATTGAATTTCGTGCAAGGTCAACGATGTCGTTCTTCATGCTCCGATCTATCTGCGAAGCTATTCATGCGTCTATGGAAATTTTTACGAAGGTATTCGCGAAAATCCCTTCTCCTATCGATCGATCCTGCTCAGAAATTGCGAACTCCCAAATTGGTTCTCGGACAAGATAGGTATTTTCCGCCGCGTTAAACACGTGAAAAGCAACGCGCAATTTAAATTTGTTTTCATGAAAGTCCCAGCACGAGATTTTTTTTTCACTTAAATAATATAAAGATCTTGGTTGCGATAAGAAAGTGCCCTGCTGCAAACGACGTAATCTATAGCGAATTTCCGTCGTCAAACTTCTTTAATGGATCTTAAAGTGCTCTCGGAAGAGAGTTGTACCTTCTGACGACGAGTCGTATATGAACTGGACGTTATCGAAAAAGCAGGTCATAAAAAGAATCTATTCATCCAAGGCAAATAATAGACACGCAAGTGGAAGATTTTTAAACTCGCTGCTAATAGCAGCGAAGCGTGCGTATTTTTGACAAAGATTCTTTAAATGTCTCTAATGGATGAGAACTTAAACTCGCGTCTGACTACTTAAAGTTTTATGCTATTCATCACGGTCGGATTTTTTACTGATTTTTTTTTGTAGCTTGTAACTTTCTTTAAGGATATAAAGGCTAACATCAGTAGCTGTCATCTTGTACAATATTGGATTGATAAGAGAAATTAATTTTAATTTATTAATCTTTTTTTAAGAGAGAGAAAGACATTATTATTTTAACTTCACGTATTTTGTTTGTTTAATGCATGATTACAGATAATATAAACTACAATTTTATATATAAAATATTTTAAATAACAGAGAATACGTTGATAAGATTGATATAAATATAGAATATTTAATATTGATTTATTAATTAATGGTTATTCAGTTTACAAAGTGTTAAATGTTATCGGATATATTGAAAAATCAGAAAGAATAAAAATCATATTTTTTACAAATCTATAAAATATATAATCGAAGAGAAAATTTTTCACAAAAATTTGTAATAAATTTTATTTTAATTTAACAAAGATATCACAAAACTCTTAATATCTAAAATTTATTTAATCACAAGCGCGCGTAACTTACGACGCAAGTTGCATAAATTGATAGTATGAAAAGCGGAAATTATTCTTTCATCATTGCAATACGAGCAAACAAATGGAATGTTGTATGGGAAGCGGCGAACAATACAAAGGAAAGGTTGATGTTCGTTAGGCGCGGCCTTTACGAAGCGCTGGATTATTTCTGCATGCGAATATGGCAGAAATAGGACGAGCGTGGATGTGCGAATTTTACAGCACGCTGGGCCACCCTCTGTGTTGAAAAGAGAAGCGGGAAACCGGAGAATATTGTCGGATGAGATTACGTTTTTTCGTCGACGGTTTTCCCCGACATATACAGCATAATAAACACTTGAAATGCTTTCAGCTCTTAATCAGCTTCGACAAGCAGTCGCACTTTGGTTAGTTAATTTATATTATGCACAAGGCGTGTCTGATAAGCAAGATAATGACGCAAACGTTATTCCAGATCGCGCGCGCGTTATTACGTTTACAGAAATTAAAGGACAAGTGTATATACATATACGTGAACTAATTAAAACTTGATTATAATTATTTCTCATATGTCGATAAATATATGTTCATATTTAACGGAATTAATATTTTATATCGATAACATTTTGTTAAAAAAAAAAAAAAAGAAAATACAAGGTAAACGTTTTTACACGTGTATTATCGTATGCACACTTTACATTCAATCCGGCACGATTTACTTCATTTTCGAGATCAAAGCGGAGGAACGTGAGCAACGGTGTATAACGTGACATGTACGTGACTCGTCGATAGAATACGTTGGTACGCATTATTGATGTAGCCGCAAACTTCACGTGAAGATACGTGGTTTAATAAAGTTGAGCTTGTAACGATTGTATTTCGCGGTATTCCTTGGCGTACGCAACTTTTTATTATACTGGGTCAGCCAGTCAGTCGAGTTAACAAATTGGCAGGTATTAAAGTGCAAAAGCAAATAGGCCGTGACAACTAAGCTGTCAGATTCTATTCATAGTGCCTCTGTCTATATCCGACATAGTTTCCTCTCACTGGGGAAACTATCTATCAATGACACAATTCAAAAATATGGATTTTGTTTAGCCTATGTTTCCGATTTTTGTGTAAAATCTACAAACTGGCTAAGTTTATTAATCCAACTGGTTTTATTATAAATTTACATATAGTCGATTTTTTAGAAAATTTTGATGTTTATTTTTTAAATTTGATTAATCAATCGATCAATTAAATCAATTTATCAATTAAAAATATAAGTTGGGAAAGATGGTAATGAAAATTATAAAATATATATAATAGCATTTTGAATTTAACAATAATGTCTATTATTATTATTTGTTAATTTAATTGGTTTTATTTTTAAATTTACATAAGTCGATTTTTTAGAAAATTTTAATATTTAATAATCAATTAAGAAAATAAGTTGGGGAAGATGGTAATGAAAATTATAAAATATAAAATAAGATAAAATATATATAATAGCGTTTTGAATTTAACAATGATGTCTGTTATTATTATTTATTAATTCAACTGATTTCATTTTTAAATTTATTTAATACATAGTCGATTTTTTAGAAAATTTTAATATTTAATAATCAATTAAAAAAATTAATTGAAAAAGATGGTAATAAAAAATAAAAAATAAAACAAAATATATATAATCGCGTTTTGAATATATAACAAAATGATGTCTATTATCATTATTTATTACAATACAATTGGCTTTAGAAATGTTTTCTTTGAGAAAGTGGAAAATCGTTGATTTAGAATCGCAGACCTGACATTATTGCCTTATAGAAAAGTTTGTTTTAAACCGATTTACTCCTACGTGGTGTTTATTAATTGAATTTGTTTGCGCACTTATCAGTAGCGAGGACAAAAGTCTATGTAAAGGCCTGCGAAATTTATCGTCGACGACGCAAGTCACTTGGAAATATTTATGTTAAAATACAATCGCCCTTCTCGCATTTTCACTCGAATAACTCGCCGTCCATTAACGACGCGACAATTTTCACGGCGGAATTATCGAGGAACACGTTAGTTTTTACTCGATGAACAGACCATTCTCCAGTTTGGTGTAAAGCAGCGACGTAAATATTAGACTCGATCATAAATACGGCAGCGCTACCGCAACTTTTTACTGAATGATTAAACACAAGTCCGCGGTTGTAGACGTCGCGTCGTCGCTTTCGCTATCGAATCGAGCTCTCGTTCAACGGAAACAAAGCCACGTGGAAGCGTGGAAAGCGCGGTGTACTCGTCGTTTCCGACAGGCAAAGTTTGTACGATAGCGGAATGGATTAAACGCGTTTTATCGAATGCAGGGGAGAGTACATCGTTGCGACGTACATATTGAACGACCGCACGATCGATGCGCGTTTAGCGTGCAGACAGAGGGAATGTAAAGAGAAACAGAGATACAAACAGACAGACAGAGGGAGAGATAGAAAATCGTTCAAATATGCTGGAGGCTGCGGTGTGGATCGTCAAAATAATGCGATAGGTCAGCCGGAAAAACAAAAAAGGTCCCCCCATTCCCTTCCATCGTCTTTTGGAAGAGACCTGCGATCCTTTCACCAGCTCGCGCGGAAGAATTCGCGATTTGGAAGACCCATTTTTAGAAAAAGAGAACACGCCGAAGGGAACACGCCGTTCGTCAAGAATACTCGCCGAGAGCGTTAGGAGCGATTTAATTCCGTGTTCACTCGAGCACGGAAATTCCGTGAACGCGCAAAAATTTATGGATCCCGCGATCAAGCGCAGGTTTCCATATACGATACGATCCGCGGGCGATGCGAATCCACACACGTTTGCACACGACAGTATGATAAACGGGCCGATATACGATGGCGCGGCTATGGCGGGTTATTACTACTTACAGTACGTGTCGGTGGTGAGTCGATCGATGGTATCCTGCTTGAGCTTGCTGTTCTTCTTACCCATCTTCGTAGCCTCGTGCTGTGCGTTAACCTAACGCGTGTGCGATTTCTTGAACAGTTGAATCGCCGACCTTTTTGCCTCACGTTGTGAGAAAAACTCTTTCTCTCTCTCTCTCTCTCTCTCTCTGATTAAAAAATCTCACCGTCCAGTTCGCATCTCCCGATTCCGAATCGCGGTTGACGGATCAAAGATAAAGTTTGAATCTCAGTGATTGTTCGAGGGACCGGAAATGACAGCGTCACCACCGGCACGGAAGAAACGAAGAAAGAATTCGCACGAAGAAGTTTCTAGAAACGCGAAGCGTGAGTCTTCCCTCAAACGCGGGTTCTTCGGCTCCTCCTTTGAGATCGCGAAGATGCCCTATCAGATTTCACCGGATAAGTTTCCTGTTTGTAACTTTCTCCCCCGTTGAGCCGAGCCGGTCGCCCTCCGTCTCGAGAGAAGTTCGCCTGTGGATTTCAATTTGGAGATGTGTTTTGCAGGAAGGCGCGAAACTTTCTTCGATCTCGAGAACGGGAGGATCGAATCGCGAACGATGGAATTTGATTTAATTTCCTCCGGGGAGAGTGCGTATTTAATCGATTTAATTACAACGCGGGATCACTCGTATCGTCTTATTCCTACGGAGTCAATTCGTTGATATGCCTCCCACGTAGATTTTCTTTTCGATGATATTGCTTTTTCTGTGGAGAAGAACAAGGGAGAAATTTAATGAAAACGCGAGTTCTCTCTCCCGCGAATCGTAGTTAAACTTTTCATTTGTCACTCGATGCGCTCGCGATATTTTCAATCAGAACTAAAAATTCGAGGCTTGACTTTGTTCGAATTAAGGGAGGGAGGGGGGGGGGGGGGATAATTTCCCGGTTGCGATAAATGAACTTCGCGAAATCATTCATCGCGCCTCTCTCGGTCTCTTCGAAGGAGCTTCGAGGCGCGCAGACGAGCTTCCAATTTGCAAAGATCGTATCGGAAAATTAAGAGGAACTCGGAGAAAAGACTCGGGAATTGCATCAAAACGATTATCACAATCGATAAATTTGTTTCGAACTGTTGCGACGAGGCTTAAACGGACCCGTTATATATTCATCGAGGGAAGCTTTAATCTCCGCGCGATGCGATCTTTGAATATATTCAAGTATAATGAGAATGAATCCGCAAGAATACATTGCTGTCCCAAACCGATCGTATTAAAGTTTCAAAGGTCCTAAGACCAGACAACCGATATTTTCAGGACCCGCACTAGCCAATCCCTCCTGGGCTATTATATGAGCCGGGCTTTAAAGGCCAACGGCGTTACGATATCTCCTACCTTATCCTGGGATTAAACGGAATTTCCACTAAATGTATTTCCTTAGCTCTTAGTGTCATGATTCTCTTGTTCCACCACGATCGTCTTTAATCCTATCCGCTTTTCCAATGGCACGAAAAAATATTTTATCATTTGTTACTTCGAAGCGATAGCCATTACTACAATGTTTCCTTTTCGCTTATTACACGGATTTTCCAACTGACGATAAAATAAGTAAAGTAAAAAAAAAAAAAAAAATCGAAGGTAAAATAAACTATTTAATGTAAGAAGTTTAACTGTAAAAAAATTCAGTAAAAGCGCTTTGAATATTTGCAAATTGGGTAAATTGGAAATCAATAGATTGCTTTTTTTTTATTAAATCTACGGCAAGGAATAAGCGAAAAGAGCAATCAATTTCTGTTAAAATTAAGATAACTATTCATGCTAATCTCGCGAATCAATTATGCGACGGAGGGAACTTGAACGTGGATCATATCGGCGTTATTTATCGTGAAGTCATTAACGCCGTTGAATAATGAATCCCCGCGCCTGTTTCATATCTATTCCGTAATATTCCCGCAACTCGCTCGTCGGACGAATTAATAAATCGCGATTGAAGGCGAGGAAAATTTTCAGCAAAAGGGAGAGTTCTATTCTCAAACGAAGAAAGCGACCGAGGAGAGAAAATTACGATCCGACGTACCGGATTCGGGACAAAGTCATGTCTGTTAGTCGTCGAAAACTTGGCAAAAGCTTGAGATGAATAACAATGGTCTCTCCGAGAGTACGCGAGTCGCGAGATGAAGTTACGGCAAAGTTAACTCCTCTTTTCCCTTAATACAGAGAAGATTTTATTCGCCTCTGAATAACGTATGCGGTACTTCCTGAAGAGGAAGCGAGTATCCACGAATTTAAATGCAGGTCAGTCCGGCTAATGCAAATTCATATGACATCCCCGCAAGGTTCGCGGAAGCGCGCGTGACATCCTTCGTGACGTCGCGGAAACTGATTTGTATGAGAAGGAAGGTCCTCGACGGCGATCCTATGAGAGATTCGGGAATATCGAAGGACGCGAGAGGGAGAACCTTGCCGAATGATTAACTTCCGGTCGAGGTCGTGCTACACCCTTGACCTCGCGCCGCACCGCGATGACACTCGGAGCATGCGTTTCCGCGCTTATTATTACGTCGTAACAACGAGCCCAACCGGTTGGCGGCGAAAAAGACGAAGATACCCGGGGAAGCGAGAGACGAAAGAGAGCGGAAGAGTGGGTACGCGTGCAATTTCGCGTTCTCCAGCTCTCGCGAATCCTCTGGAGAACGCTCCTGCTG
>NW_021850487.1:260752-263646 GCF_003651465.1 Formica exsecta
CCTGCTGAAAAGTAATGGAAACCCGATTGTCGAGAGGCATTCTGTTAGCGCAGCGGTGTTGCCCATTCATAAAACAAACCGGATATCGACGAGTCCGAAGTGCACTAAAGTGTCGTGTGTCCGGAGCACCGTTCGATCGCGATAGGGGATAGCGCGCGTTTAAAAGGACGTTATCATCGCGAGCATCAGCAACTCGCGCAACTTTTGCACAAAACGTCGATAGGTCGTGGAGAACGCCATCGAGCCTCTGAATGAAGACGAGGATGGCGGGCTGGTGGACGGGGGAACGTTATTCGCGTCATTTGTGAAACGCACGCGTTATTCAATGAAAGATTCATCTCACTGACGGAGATTATATTTGACAGGGGTCAATGAACATTGTTTCGTTCAGATACATGGATCGCTCGATACGCTCGGTCGACGGAAGCTCATCTGCGGATGCGAATCGAAATTTCGAACTGTCATCGGGATCTGTCGTTGACGATTCATCGTGATCGCATCGCGTGGATCGATCGAGATCAGCTTTTACCACACGCAAGTTGACACGATTAACGAAGAGATGCTGCGCCGACCAACGGCTGGCGAACCAACTGGCCTCCAACTGGTCCCCGTTATTCGCGAAGCGAACCGGGCGAGGATCAAGGACGTCCCGTCGACGCGCGATCCTGCGAACGTTGGAGGCGCGTTCCTTCACGAGGACTCTATCCGGCGACTTGACGGTGAGTAAGGATTTCATTCATGAGTTCTCTCACCACTGGCGGAGTACGTTGGTCGTTGAAGCGCGGACCAGTGACGTCATAGCGTCGCGGCGCCTGGCGTCAGACTGGCTTGACGGTGACATTACGTGGAAGTGTGTTACGATAGCGCAAGCGCGTCACTCGAACCTGAAGGGGGATGCTCGAATATCCTCCCTCCCCCGTTATCCCCCCTTTACAACGGAGTTCCTCCGATTCCACCATCTTCGATCCTCCTCGCTCTTTCTCCTTCTCTCTATTCCTCTCTCCATCGTACCTTATACGCTCTCGCCGTCTCGGTCGATCGCGTTCTGCGTCGTTTCCACTCTTGTCCGCCTTTCCCCAATTTTGCCTTTGTCCATTTTCCTTTTCCTTCTCTCGTCGAATATTTTTCCATCTCGATTTCTTGCACGAGTGCGCCGGCTCTTTTGCGGATTCTTTTCTACCACTTCATTCCTTTCTTCCCGCTCTCCTCTGTGACGAAATACCTATCCACTTTCATTTGACCATAGTTCTCGTCTTACAAATATTGTTAGCACCCCGTCGCATTCGGGGAAAACTTTGAGCCCCGGCGTGCCTCGTAAAGTTTTATTATGGAATTAACGCCGGCGAATATTCAAAAGAAAGTTCGCGTTATTATTATTATTTATCATGGTCCGCTCGTCCGCCGGCTGTGTACCTGTTTCTAACTTTGTCACAAACTATAATAAGTATTACTTTGCGTTGTGGTTGCTCGTCCGTCCATTTTTACGCTTAAAATTGTTACCGTTTCTGTTAAACTAAAAGAGAACCAGCGTGAAACAGTATTATAAAATATGTTGACAATTTTATCTTGGAAAATATTACGTATCAACAAATAATAAGGTAAAGAAATGTAATGAGATTTTTCTTATGGTCTTTTACGGTGACATAATTCATCGCAGCTGCGCTATTTAAAAGAATATTCTTAGGAAATGAAAAAAACTTAATAATGACCACGCTATCTCACGCTGATGGCTTTACTTCGAGAATGAAATAGAAAAGATATAAAGTGGGAAACGAGTGTAAAGTAAAGAAATATGGGGGAGCGAAACGCGGCGAAAGTCTTCCCGGTGCTTCATCCCGATGAGATCAATCACTTAAAAACGCCACCGGAATCCAGAGGAAAAGAGAGAAAGAAAGAGAAACGTATTCGCGCGAAACAACATTTTTCGATTTTTCGATGTGTAGTATATATTTCGCCGGTAACGGATTTTTCGTTGCGCGTCGACTGTTCCGTGGGTCTGTTTGGCAAATTCAACGCGAGGGATCTAAATCGGAGCCGGATCCATGAATAAAAGAAAAGGTTTGCGTGATACCGCTGATTCGCTGGTTCGATGACAAAACGATTTATTTCAACCTCCACCGTCATCTCCGTTAATGTTTGAAAAACTGGTTATATTGCCTACACATATATATTGATAAACTACATGATAAAAATTTTTTTTTTAAATTCAAACACATTTTTGTCTGAATTTTCAGGCGTTTCTGGGTATCTAAAATTAATCTATTTTAATCATCGGAGACGTTTTTCTGAAAGTTCAGAAAAGTGTGTTTGAAGATTGAAGTGTCTTTGTAAAAAGGATACTTTGTTTGAAGTTTCAGTCAATTTTTTCACAATGTATATTAATAGATTTATCATAATAATAATTATATGGTAATAAATAAAAGTCACGATATTTTAAAAAGAATATCTCGTGAAATATTTGACGGTCGCTCGCACGGAGAGTGTATTATTCCCTCATTATGGTTTACTTTTACTCTTAATCCTTTCTCACGCGATTGTAATTAATCAGGCGACGTCGCGGTAATAAATTCTCAGCGACGTCTAATTATCTCCTCGAGATAAAAGCCCCAAGAGCGCGCGTCGGCGTTTCCTTCTGCTCGAATCCGTGCAGTTTTTCGCTGACCATCGCCTGGATGCCGGGGCAATCCGATTTACTCTCCAGTCCGTTCTTATTGGCTAGCCACGGAAGCCGTAACTACTGTATGTACGTATCAACTTCTGGAAGACAATGGCATTTTCCTTCCCCCCTCTCATCAAGTAATAAGAAAAGTGCTCGACGCGACATACGTCGAACACAGTAATGGACAGGGCGCAATCCAAAGTGGAGCACGTCAGCAGTCCCGGCGATCCTCGGC
>NW_021850487.1:263877-264499 GCF_003651465.1 Formica exsecta
CAGGGTTGAGGGAATCGAACCCGAGATCGCCGGGATGTGAGTCAGGCGCGCTACACACTGAGCCACCGGAGGCCCCTGATCCTCGGCATAAAAACGTCAATGATCGTCTCCTCCCTCCCTTCCTCCCGAGAAAATAGATGCCGGTGATCAACAACACAATGTCGACGACAATAACAGATACATCTGTCGTGGCGCGAGCGTAAAACGCGATTCGTCAAACTGTTTACGGCCGTCGCGATCCTTCGGTGAATAATTGCTCGCCCCGTACGATGGTCGCGTCCTTTCCTCCGCCGCAGGACGATTCCTCAACTTCAGCTTAGTGCGCGCGATATTTTTCGATTCTCGCCCGAGGAAAAGTGGTAACGTTGATAAAGCAAAATACGCGCTCGCGGTAATTGATGCGACAGCGCGAAGAAATGATATCTTCCTCCGTGACGAATGTCGCGTAAATTACATCACGGTCTTACGACGATTTAATTCTCGTATTATCCGTCCGCAATTTCTCGGCCGTCGTAGATTTTTATTATTTAATACGCGACGTACCTATTTGCCTAATGAATTTTTGATAGCTTCACATCGCTGCTTTATTAAGATCTAAAAAGAAGACGAAGAATATACGTCT